>NC_090184.1:4140046-4277546 GCF_024679245.1 Pseudorasbora parva
CATTACAAGTAACGTAATAAGATTTATTTTGATGTGAAAAGTAAAGTAACGCATTTCAAGTAATGTGCATTACGTCATCGGATTAATTTTTGATGTTACGAATAAAGTAACGCATTACAAGTAACGTGCATTACGTCATCAGATTACTTTTTGATGTTAAAAGTAAAGTACCGCATTACAAGTAACGTGCATGACGTCATCTGATTACTTTTTGATGTGACGAGTAAAGTAACGCATTACAAGTAACGTGCATTATGTAATCGGATTACTTTTTGATGTTACGAGTGAAGTAACGCATTACAAGAAATGTGCATTACGTAATCAGATTACTTTTGGATGTTACGAGTAAAGTAACGCATTACAAGTAACGTGCATTACGTAATCAGATTCTTTTTTGATGTTACAAGTAAAGTAACGCATTACAAGAAATGTGCATTACGTAATCGGATTACTTTTTGATGTTACGAGTGAAGTAACGCATTACAAGTAACGTGCATTACGTAATCAGATTCTTTTTTGATGTTACAAGTAAAGTAACGCATTACAAGAAATGTGCATTACGTAATCAGATTACTTTTGGATGTTACGAGTAAAGTAACGCATTTCAAGTAATGTGCATTACGTAATCAGATTCTTTTTTGATGTTACGAGTAAAGTAACGCATTACAAGTACGAGTAAAGCATTACGTAATCAGATTACTTTTGATGTTACGAGTAAAGTAACGCATTACAAGTAACGTGCATTATGTAATCGGATTACTTTTTGATGTTACGAGTGAAGTAACGCATTACAAGAAATGTGCATTACGTAATCAGATTACTTTTGGATGTTACGAGTAAAGTAACGCATTACAAGTAACGTGCATTACGTAATCAGATTCTTTTTTGATGTTACAAGTAAAGTAACGCATTACAAGAAATGTGCATTACGTAATCGGATTACTTTTTGATGTTACGAGTGAAGTAACGCATTACAAGTAACGTGCATTACGTAATCAGATTCTTTTTTGATGTTACAAGTAAAGTAACGCATTACAAGAAATGTGCATTACGTAATCAGATTACTTTTGGATGTTACGAGTAAAGTAACGCATTTCAAGTAATGTGCATTACGTAATCAGATTCTTTTTTGATGTTACGAGTAAAGTAACGCATTACAAGTACGAGTAAAGCATTACGTAATCAGATTACTTTTGATGTTACGAGTAAAGTAACGCATTACAAGTAATGTGCATTACGTAATCAGATTACTTTTTGATGTTACGAGTAAAGTAACGCATTACAAGTAACGTGCATTACGTAATCAGATTACTTTTTGATGTTACGAGTAAAGTAACGCATTTCAAGTAATGTGCATTACGTAATCAGATTATTTTTTGATGTTACGAGTAAAGTAACGCATTACAAGTACGAGTAAAGCATTACGTAATCAGATTACTTTTGATGTTACGAGTAAAGTAACGCATTTCAAGTAAAGTGCATTACGTAATCAGATTACTTTTTGATGTTACGAGTAAAGTAACGCATTTCAAGTAATGTGCATTACGTAATCAGATTACTTTTTGATGTTACGAGTAAAGTAACGCATTTCAAGTAAAGTGCATTACGTAATCAGATTACTTTTTGATGTTACGAGTAAAGTAACGCATTTCAAGTAAAGTGCATTACGTAATCAGATTACTTTTTGATGTTACGAGTAAAGTAACGCATTTCAAGTAATGTGTATTACGTAATCAGATTACTTTTTGATGTCACGAGTAAAGTAACGCATTTCAAGAATGTGCATTACGTCATCAGATTACTTTTTGATGTTACGAGTAAAGTAACGCATTTCAAGTAATGTGTATTACGTAATCAGATTACTTTTTTGATGTTACGAGTAAAGTAATGCATTACAAGTAACATGCATTGTGTAATCAGATTACTTTTTGATGTTGCAAATAAAGTAATGCATTACAAGTAATGTGCATTAAGTAAAACTGTATTAATAATTTTTTTGAATGTATTGATGAATGTATTGATGAAGTATTTTCAAGAACAGTCACATTAATATTTTAAATTGTAGCTGAAATATAGCTATTGATGCATGATGTCCAAATTAGTGGACAGATGATAATCAGAACTTCCCATCTAAAATCAATACTTAAAATCTGAGTTACAACTTCTGAGACTTACATTGCATGAATAATTATGAGACACTTATGAGTCATCGATGTATAAGAACAAGAAAGATGAAAAACTGAATCTTTAAAATAGCTAAGAAAAGATTAAAATTTGTTTTCTCCTTCAATCAAAACTATCGGATAGTAATATCGTCTTCTGTTCAGCATGCATAAATTTAGCTTAGGGTTTTATGAACAATTTAAAAACATAAAAAGTTTTATATCAATTTCATATTAAAGACCTATCTTATATAAAAGACACAATTTTGTTCTATATATTTGATCTTTTTTCTTATGTACCTATGGGGTGAACTTTATTATGCTGTAAGTGATGAAATCAGATCAGCGTCTGCTGGTGAATGAGTCAAATCAGACTCTGTAGCTTTAGAGCAATATGACCAACCGTCACACTTCTTGTTAACTTTAACGTCTGTTTTCTGCTCCAGTACCCCTCCACATCTCATTCTTTGTTGTTACCCCTCTATCTCTCACTATTTGTCTCTCTGACATGAATAAACGGGGAATTTCTGCTGTGAATCTCTGTTCTTCCACTCTCCTTCAAAGCTCTGACTTTAGTATTTCTTCAGTGACTCACTGATGCAAACGTTCAATGTAAACGTTCTTCTCTCATCTGCCTACTCAACGTTTAGCCTCCAGCTTTAGATTCTAGTCAGCAGTCGTATAATGCTCAGTGACCCTCCACCCAGGCTGGTCAGCATGTGATATTGCTTCTTACTATAGCTCTTGACAGTAATGAGAAGTTTGTGCCGAGAACTGTCTCTGTTCATTTGCTGACTTGGATGTTTCAACAAAACTGAGCTTCACCATGAGGAAATGTATTAGTCAATCCAATGGACTATAATGTGTAAAACTGGGTTGCTGAATGAGCAAATATTTCCAAACGTTACCATTTTCTGAAGAAAATGTGAATGGTGGTTCCCCACGAAGTGGTTGACAGGACATTGCTATGTAGTTGCTAGGGTGCTTATGGTGGTTGTTTATTGGCCCTAGATATCCTTCCTTTTCTTATTTAATCCCCCACCAGATGGAAATCATAAGTTAGGCTAGAGCTGTAAATACCTAAAAACCATACAAACCATAATCACCAAAGTCACCAATTCCAATACGACTTGAGTAAAAAAGTCTTAGAGTATCTGATTTTAACAGTACTTGGCTAAGTATTTTACTTTCGCTAACTGTTGCACTAGTCCTTGACACCTAAGTCGAGGACTAGTGCATCTTTACAAGCTAGTGAAAATAAGAAAAAGTTGATTTGTAAGATGAGAAATCATGTTTATTTGCTAATATCAAAATAAAACTGAACACCTTAAAAAGTCAATAAATCAAGGTCAACACAACAGCATCTTAAACGTCTACAAACTCACAAGCTCAAGTGCACAAAAAAGGTTAGCAATATCCTTCTAAAAGACTCTTCAATATAGCAGATAAATCAAATATGTTAGGTAAAATTAAATCGTCTACTTGCACTGGATGTGCTGGTTTCAGCCTCGTGACCGGCTGCAGTCATGATGATTCAGAAACCGGTTAATGCTCAAAAAAAGTGTCACCCATTGAAAATTTTCTAGTGACTGATCACATCTAAATTTTTCAGTTGGCCAAATTTAATTTCTGTTAATTGATGCAAACTTTTATGAAGTTATTTGGCCCGCCCCGCACCACTGTATATATTTTTACAACCCGTCCCGCACCACTGTATATATTTTTACAACCCGCCCCGCACCCGCGACCATTAAATAGACATACGGGGTCCGCGGGTTATGAGACGACCCACGCATCACTAGTTCAGGGCTATCAGGGCTGTCATGTCAACAAATGCACGCGCGATGGCATCCCCTGTTGTAGGAGGACAGAGTACGGCAGTAGTTGAGGACATTATTTTTGCTATATCAAAATAAGTTATATTATAACTATATCATAACTGTAGGGGGACCCCGAGAGCAAAAGTTACCCAGTGCTGCTTTAATACGGATTAATATTTCATTTATACATGAAGACTGTGCAGTGTTATTTTACATTTACATGGGCGGCAGTGGCTCAGTGGTTCATGTAGGTTGTCTACAAACCAGAAGGTTGGTGGTTCAATCCCCGGTTCCACCTGACCAAGTGTCGAAATGTCCATGAGCAAGACACCTAACCCCAGCTGCTCCTGACGAGCTGGATGGCGCCTTACATGGCTGACATCGCCGTCGGTGTATGAATGGGTGAATGCGAGGCAAAAATGTAAAGCGCTTTGGATAAAAGCGCTATATAAATGCAGTCCATTTACCATTTACATTTGATAATTAATTTTCTCTACCCGAAAACATGTTACATGTACTAACCATATTAATAATTATATATTATGCATAATTACATGCAACTCACCCTCAAACAAACCCTAAACCTATAGTAAGTACATGTTGGTAATTAATATTACTCAATAGTAGTACTTAATACACTGTGAAACCTTCAGATAAACAGTAGCCTGACCTTTGTTAATTTTTGTGGCGGGCCCAGTGAAAATGTGAACCACTAGAAATAATCCGTAGCATTGAGCCCTGCATATGAATATCATCAACAGCAAACACTGAAATAATGGCATCCTTTATCAGCTCATTTGATGGCGAGTTAGTCAAACGTGTTTGTCCACCTAAACCAGAACATGAACTCTGAGAAGCACCTGAGCTGTTGTGAAACTCCTGGTGTGATCTCAGACTGACTAAAACCAGAACCGCTCAATTCGAATATGAAAACACAAGTCATAAACTCCCTAATTTCCATTTCATCCGATATCAACATAAGCAATTTCATAGTCCCCAAAAAGTCATGCTGCACTGGTTTATGGCGCTTCAGGACGGAGGCGGACGCTTTCTCTCCCAATAACAGGGAGGACGGATGTTTTGTCTAATATTTCACCTGAGAAACTCCCTCAGAGCGATTGGCTCTGGGCTGAAAACTGTTATTGTGACATTTAAAGGTTAAATATGGTTAAATGTCAGGAACTATGCGGGCAGGTGAGAGAGGCCCCATCCATAAACGAGACATCCGAAACTTCGACAGCAAGACGAGTTCATCAGCGCACGAAGATATCATGCCGGTACATAACATCTGACAGCTTCAAAACAAAGACATATTTTTTCTCTCTAAAATCATGATGGGGCTTTCCGGTGTTCTTTTCTATAGTTCACGCTCAAAATGACAAACCTATGCACTTCATAGTCATGGTCAATTTATTATGACAAAATGATGGCTGTAATAGTGATGTTTTGCATTTAGCAGGGAATTTCACCAGAACTTCTATGTATATATCGCCATCCTTCAAACACGATGTTCCTGAATCTCTGGTTATTATTTTGACAATGGTCACATATCATATTCATATCAAATAGCAATAATTTCAGTGACTCCAGTGCAGAAAATCTACGATATAGAAAGTCTTGCAGTCCATGAAAGTCTCTGATGAAATGTAAAAACAAAGTTAATTATCAAATATTATTTAAATGAATGAATGAATGAATAATTGAGTGAATGAATGGGGCATTTATATACCGCTTTCATATGTACTACTGTACACCTAAAGCGCTTATTTAGGTTATATTTTGATTTTATATATTTGATATTTGATATTTTGAGGTTATATTAGGATACATTTTAATAAGTTGTATTTTGTATTTGGTTACTTAGAGAAATATGGGATGTATATATACAATTTAAAACCTTGTTTTGTCATTAACATTACACAAATAAAATGTAAAAAAATAAAATAAAATAAAATCAATAAAATGAAAAATACTATGCCAGAAATGGGTAACAGGGTTTGATATATAACCTAAATCCATCACTCAATATAGACGAGCTAGTTTGGGACTAAATGTTAGCAATAAACTTACACAATCATTTAAAAGTTTGGGGTCGGTAAGATTTGTTATTGTTTTAGAAAGAAGCATTTTACGCTCAACAAAGGCTGGATTTATTTGATCAGAAATACAGTAAAAACAGTAATATTGTGAAATATTATTACGATTTAAAATAACTGTTTTCTATGTGAATATATAGTAAAGTGTAAATTATTCCTGTGATCAAAGCTGAATTTATCATCATTCCTCCAGTCTTCACTGTCACATTATCCTTCACTAATCATTCTCATATGAGGATTAGATGCTCAACAAACATTTATGATTATTATCAACGATGAAAATAGTTGTGCTGATTCATATGTGTGTGTAAAATGTAATGCATTTTATTTTTCAGGATTATTTGATGAATACAAAGTTGAAAAGAAAAGCTTTTGTAACATTATAAATGTCTTTACTGTCACTTCTGATCAATGTAATGCGTCTTTGCTGAATAAAAATATTATTTTTATATTTGAATGGCAATGTATATTTTCCCATTAATTGATAGAATTAAGATAATTATTTTTCTACTAATAATATGGCAGACATCCTTATGTGTTTAAAAATAGCATTAATGTTGGGTTAAACTATTTAGTTCAGTTATCTAGTAATAATATTATTTTACAGAATTGTCTAATTATTTGAATAATTGTTACAATGGTTATTTATAGTAGGCCCTAATTGATGAACGTTTATGTCATTTTGCAGAACAGAGTTCTTGTTATGCTAAAATATAGTTATGTCCCCTTTAACAGTTTCTGAGGCTTTGCAAGCATAATACTTCTGTCCTGATTATCATTTTCATAACAAATACAAAGGGGAAAAACTGAGAGCAGTACTTTCACCAGTGTCAGGGTGAAAACCCCTTTCTCGTGCGTTTCCAGTATGTGTCTGATGACAGGTTTTCAATGCTCTTTTGGCCTTGTACGGACATTTAGACAAGCAAACCTTTTCAGATTTCTTGTTTATCCTCCTAGGACCCAGGGGAAAAAAAGGTTTTTGAATTTAGTATTTTTTCATGGTATTACATTGTTTAGACCGAGCATAAGAAACACATGTTTCTTATTTGGGGCATTTTGAAAAATGATATTTTATTTATATGCTATGCTATGCCCTCAGTTGTTAAAAAAATAAAATGGCATGAAGTGACATGTATAGGCAAAAACAACGGGATGTTTTGTTTCATTCACTGATTATATTAGGTTTTTTTAACCAAACTCTGTTTAAAGGTGATTCTCAGCAATGTTTCTGAAAGATATAACAGAATTAATTGATACTTCATGCAAAATGCAATATGTGTGTAAACTGGTCTTATATGGGTTTTCCCATTCAATGCAATGTATCTACACACTGTATCCAATTTGCATGTTTTTGGAGCGACATGCAATGAATAAAGAAGTGTAGCCTAATAATGTGAGTAATGTTGGTGACATTTTCATAATAATTTCTAATATTTCATAGGAAATATTGATATGTAATTTATTTCCCTCTTCACTTTCCCACAGTCATTTTTAAAGACCAAGGAGAAGTTGTCCTGGTAAAACTTCAAAACAAATGGTATCTCACTCTGAAAAGCCCTGAATGTGCTCTTTACAGGAAATCCTGACTTAAAACAGTGGCACCCAGGGGGTTATTAAACGTTATATCCACTAACAATGTTCAACAGTGTGTATAATGCATCACTAGAGCATTCTGGCGTTTAATTTCAATATTTTGACAAAATCCTGGCTCAACTGAAATTACGGGGTGGGTGGGATGGGGGGGCACACCGTCGAGTTGACTTTAGTCAGCACCATTTTAATAACATTTTAGCATTTCTATACATATTCACACTTCGTGTAATCTCATAACGTTAGTCATTTGTAGGTGATTTTACTTTAATTTAACAAGAAATTAAAAATTACTCACCCTGTCTGCTTTAAAACACCTCTTGGGCGTTTTTCCCCCCGCCAAAATGCAGATTTATCACGTGACCTTTAACGCAAAGTAGATATTGGAGAAAACATTAGTAGCTACATTTGATTGGATTTATTTATTTATTTATTAAATAACAATTCAAATACCTATTTAAAATACCTACATTACATTTACGTTCGATTTTAAAACATGATTTATTTGTAAAACTGTAGATGTTAACATAGCTCCATCTTTTTTTTTTTTTTTTTTTTTACAGGAATGAAAGCGAGACACTGTGTTTTTGTATTGTTATATATTTCCAGTAGACGTCCATAGGCTACTAGACAACATGAGCTGTCAAAAATAGTCCCTTTTCACAGATGTGATGATGCAGTTTAATGGTCATCAGCATCATAAATCCTGCAGTTTTCTATATTTCACTGATTCATGAGATAAGGAACAGAACATGTCCCAAACACAAAACCCTATTTATGTTTTTTTTTTTTAAGTAATAATATTAACACAATAAATATACTTACTTAAATAAGGGAACTTTGTATAGACCTACTTCAGGAGGACATTCTTATACTTTTAAATAATTGCTTTAGCATTATTTTAAAAGCACACTCTAGCCTACTTGGAAACACATGTAATTTAACCATGTCCTCAGCTGAGATCACAATGTAAAACTGCCAAACAAAGTGTTTAAAAATGCAACAAATTTAAAAAATAAAGTTACATTATAATGCGGTGATCTTTAAGATATAAAACAATATAAAACGTGAATTATATTTTCCATTAAGAATGGCTATAAAAGTTGTGTCCTCACTTTTCATTCTGAATAAATCAGGCAGTGTCAGGGGCAGCTTTAACTCTGAGAAGCACTTACTAATTTCTGCTTAGTATATCACATGTAGGACACATAGTCCTGGAAGTAATAGATTTTTAAATATTTTAAACAAACAAGTATTTGCGGTCACAGCCTTAAAAAAAAGAAAAGAAAAAGAAAAACACCGTAATCTCAGTGTAATAGTTTTTGAGTTGTGGGATAAGGTGTTGTTTATTAAGGCACTCCTACAACTGAGGGAAAAAACTGAAGTGCTTCACTGTACAACACGTGGTTAAGGTGAAAAAAAATAAAAATAAAAATTTTTGTCAACTCTGTCAGATGTCAACTCCATCAGGTTTTATGAATGATGGTTGACAAGTGCTCTCAATATACTGTATATTTGGCCTCAGCTCGACCTTTGTCAACTAAGTATTTTACACTTTCAGGTGAAGGTTGTTGTTTATTTTGAAATAAATGTCTGAATCTTTTTTAAATTGATAGTGTAAAAATGTAAAAACATCGAAATTGAACTACATGATACTATGTCTTATATGTCATGCACACACAGAAGAGGACACGTTGGTGATCGTTGAGGAAGGAAAGATGCACTCAAAAGGCAAACTTAGTAAACTTAGCTCTTAGCAGTTCAAGTGTAGCCTGGCTCTGCCCTCCTACGTACTTCTGCTCAAGTTTTATTTTCCTTCAGTACTACGTCTGGGACTGCATTGGTTTCTTCGGTTCAATCCGAACAAATCTTTACCGGTCCAATCAGCGAACAGAGGGAGTGGCTGAGAACGATGATGTTGATGTCGTGGGCTAGTTTGAGTTGTAGTTCAGTGGGGTTTATTGGTGGCCATGATGTTGGTGGCCCTGCTCCCTAAAAGGGTGAATTCAGGAAAAGTTTAATTTTCCAGCTCGCTCAGTTAGTGATGAAGGAGTTGGGTGAAGCTATTCGGATGGTAATTGTTTCTCGTAGGGTCGGAAGGTATTGCCATCATTTAAGTTACAGGGTCTGGTCAGTGATTTTTATTGCCGTCCGTTTCCCACCACCCGCGTAAAAATCCCCGGCCGAGTTACCTACTGCTTTTGACAAACAAAGAGGTGGTGTGGTGATGTAGTATCTGTCCGGATCCACATCTCTGAGTTTTCAAGAATATATCCCTTCAAAATACACTGTTTATAATCATTTTTGACCACTGCAGAGCACCGTATGGTTGCTTTGCTGTTATTTGGATGCATTTCTAGATTTGTATTTCTTTTCAAATGCTCGCAAGTATTTACAAGAGCAATATATTTCATCACCGCTCAAACAAATTAAAATAAAAGCACATAAACATTTGAATTGGTCTGTCATTTTTAGCAGCATTTATTATCATGCCAAGCATATGACATTTTATTTACAGCATACAGTCATGTTACGGACCACGAGCGGCGCGTTCCCCATCACAAAACCCTCCCCTCCACTGTGGAGTGAATAAATCACAATCTGAATGCACGAGTTTTAGGTTTTATCCTATGGTTTTATCACTAACACTTATTTTGACGGATTTCCATGTGTGAAACAGGTGAAGGGCACATGACATACATCACGACTAAACTTTAGCGACTGGTTATGGCAGATCCAGAGTGGCTCAGGGCAGATCCAATAGTTTTAAACTTCAACAGAGTACCCGCCTTCGCAGAAGTAAACCCTTGTTAATGGAGAGTGGCCAGACTCTATGTACAAATGAAATGTACGAGAGTCTGGTAAGACCCGGCTAGTTCAAGTGATCGCAGAGACAGAATAGCAATCGCTGTGGGGCAGATGAAGGCTTTGGCTGAGGATAGGAGATCCGTAGCAGAGTAGTCGGGCAGACAATGAGTTGAAGTCTCTGGTCCATCTCGATGCCTTGTGCACTGATTATGTAATCCAGGAATGAGATGGTGGACTTGTGAAACTCACACTTCTCAAGCTTAAGGTAATGATGTTGTTTCCTTAGCCTCTATAGGACCTGCGTAACATGATGGTGGTGGTCGGCCAGGGTCCTGGAGTAGATGAGGATATCGTCAATGTAGATGATGACAAAGGAATACGGAAGGGGAGTTGGCCAGCCCATATGGCATAACAAGGTATTCATAGTGGCCTGTAGGTGCGATGAATGCTGTCTTCCACTCGTCCCCTTTCCGTATCTGGATGAGATTGTATGCACTACGCGGGTCTAGCTTGGTGAAAAAGTCTCCTCGCAGCTGGTCAGGAGCAGATGGGACAAGGGGAAGTGGATACCGGTATTTCACTGTTTGTGAGTTGAGTGCTCGATAATGAATACAGGGCCGCAAGCCTCCATCCTTCTTGGCCACAAAAAAGAAACTGGATGCAGCAGGGGAAGTAGATAGACGTATAAACCCAAGAGCAAGTGTTTCCTCCACAAACTCCTCCATGGCCTTTTGCTCTGGGACAGAGGATAAATCCTTCCTTTGGGTGGAATGGCCCCAGGCAGCAAGTCGATAGCGCAGTCCCATGGACAGTGTGGTGGAAGTCTCGTGGCACGCTGCTTACTGAAGACATCCTGGAACGCCTGGTATTCAGGAGGTATTTTGACATAGGTAGAGGTGAAACGGATCGCAGCTGATCCATAATCCGAACGGATCACGACGCATGTGATCCGCGGATTTATTTTGCATTTTTTAAACTTGCGGATTAATCTTAATTGTTTAGCGATCTCAGAGTAAAAGACCGTTTAATTTGCCGATATTGCTTTTTATATCATTTTGTTCCTTTAAACTCAATGCCGAGTTTCAGTGAACCTAAACAGCAGTCATTCACGTGAACAAGGCATAATCAGTCAATGGCTAGAAGCCTCCAGCATCATTCACATCGCATGTATGAGAGCATTTAGGCTTCCCCGTGAAATATGATGATGACGGAAGAAGGGTAGTGGACAAAACTGTATCAGGTAACGTTAGGCCTACTGTGGCAGCATGAGAAAGCCGTATGAAAGTGCCATCACATCGAGCATGGCTATCTGAATCGACACTTGCTGATGCCCGTTTCACACATAGCCTACAAAGTTTGCGGTGTGTGTTTTTTCCGTACCCATGTTAATAGATATGTTAAAAGCAGTTTCTGTCCATCAGTGCGAAGTGCGGCGATTGTTTCCGCACCGAGTCTATTTTTTGTTGTGCTGGATGCGCTGAATTAAAGGGACAGCGCACTGTCTGCATTAAACAAACATGTCGGCTGTTTTTGTCTCTTGTATGTTCTAATTTAAAATGTTTGTTATTTTGACACAGTCTATAGGCGGTTTCTAAGGTACTAGGCTATATAAATATGAAGTAATTAATTGAATCAAATATTGTTTATATGTAGTGTGTTTAAACATGATATCAACAAATGATGACAAGCCATGTTCAGTTCTTTTGAATTTTAAATAAAAATATTGAATATGTGTTAAAAAGGCATGAGAAGTCTACTCTATCCCCTGAGAATGCTGACATCCTAATCTTTTGGATTTTATTTTTTTATTTTTCATTATATGCTCAGGCCCATTTTCACATCACAGTTTGTTTTTCACATACACTTTAACAACTGAGTAACATTTGATTTATTCAGCTGGTTATTTATTAAATACAACCCCAAATCAGAAAAAGTTGGGACAGTATGGAATGTGCAAATAAAATAAAAAAGAAGTGATTTCTAAAATTACTTTGACTTGTTTTTCATTGCAGACAATATGAACACAAAATATTTCATGTTTTGTCTGGTCAACTTCATGTCATTTGTAAATATGCATCCTTTCCTGTCATTCAGACCTGCAACACATTTCAAAAAAAGTTGGGACAGTAAAGCATTTACCACTTTGTAATGTTGCCACTCCTTTTCACAACACTTAAAAGACGTTTAGGGACTGAAGACACCAAGTGATGAAGTGTTTAAGGTGTAATTTTGTCCCATTCTTCCTGCAAACAAGTCTTAAGGTGGGCAACAGTACGGGGTCTTCGTTGTCGCATTTTGCGCTTCAAAATGCGCCACACATTCTCTATTGGAGACAGGTCGGGACTGCAGGCAGGCCAGTCAAGTACCCGTACCCTCTTCCTCCGCAGCCAGGACTTTGTAATGTGTGCAGAATGTGGTTTTGCATTGTCTTGTTGAAATATGCATGGACGTCCCTGGAAAAGATATCTTCTTGAAGGCAGCATATTATGCTCCAAAATCTCTATGTACTTTTCAGCATTAATGGTGCCTTCACAGAAGTGCAAGTTACCTTTGCCAAAGGCACTGACACAACCCCATACCATGACAGACCCTGGCTTTTGGACTTGTTGCTGGTAACAGTCTGGATGAACCTTTTCTTCTTTGGTCCGGAGCACACGGCGTCCATTCCTCCCAAAAAATACCTGAAATACTGATTCATCTGACCACAGTACACATTTCCACTGTGTGATGGTCCATCCCAGATGCCTCCGAGCCCAGAGAAGTCGACGGCGCTTCTGGACACTGTTAACATAAGGCTTCCTTTTGGCACAGTACAGTTTTAACTGGCATTTGGGGATGTAACTACGTATTGTGGTACTTGACAAAGGTTTGCCAAAGTAGTCCTGAGCCCATGTGGTGACATCGCTTATAGATGAATGACGATTCTTGATGCAGTGCCGCCTGAGGGATCGGAGATCACGGTTGGTCAGCTTAGGCTTGCGGCCTTGTTCTTTACGCACTGAAATTCCTCCAGATTCCTTAAATCTTGTAATTATGTTATGCACTTTTGAATGTGAAATATCCAAATCTCTTCCTATCTTTCTTTGAGGAACATTGTTTTTAAACATTTCAATAATTTTCTCACGTATTTGTTGGCAAACTGGCGATCCTCGGCCCATCTTTGCTCCTAAAGGATTAGATCTTTCTTGGATGCTGCTTTTGTACCAAATCATAATTTCAATCACCTGTTGACATCACCTGTTTCAAATCACATCATTATTTAACCCTTTTACCTCATTACTAGCCCTAAATTGCTCCTGTCCCAACCCAATGTGTTGCAGGTCTGAATGACAGGAAAGGATGCATATTTACAAATGACATGAAGTTGACCAGACAAAACATGAAATATTTTGTGTTCATATTGTCTGCAATGAAATACAACTCAAAGTAAATTTAGAAATCACTACTTTCTTTTTTTATTTGCGCTTTCCAAACCGTCCCAACTTTTTCTGATTTGGGGTTGTATTTGTTAAAACCATAACCATATAGGTTATGGTAACACCAAAAGTTTTTATACAATAATGGGGAAAGCAAAAAAAAAAAGTCTCCTCCCCCTTTTTTTCTGATCCGAACCGTGAGTTTTGCGATCCGTTACACCACTATGCATTGGGGATTCTGGGCTTTCGATGGAAGTTGAGGTGAAAACTAGAGAAGGTTTGTTTTGGAGATGGCTGAAGGTTGGCACCGGTCTTCGGAAAATGCGCTGGTGGAAACAGTCACTGCCCCATCACAAGATATCACCGGTGGACCAGGCAATTTGTGGAGAATGGCAACATGACATGATGACTTTGCGTAAACATACACGCCACTTTCTAAAGCCAAGTGGCGTGTTGTCTGTACGCATTGAGCTATCCGCGAGAATGTCTACGGCGTGCATGTATGGTATACTGTCCCTTACTATACACATAACATGAAAGGTAATAAAAACATCATCAAAGTAGTCCATAGGTGACATAATTTGGTTAGTTAGAATTTTTCTCTTTTTTTTCAATCGTGTTGTTTTTAAACCGGTCTTTTCACACTCTTCTTCCACGGCTGAACACTGTGCTCAATACCGTGTGTATTGCCACCTAGTGGACTCTTCTGTACTGCTGGCGCATGCGCTGTTGCATGACGGTGCACGAACACGGATGGCCGAAATATACCCGGGGCCTAACAGCAGTGACTTTACCAGTCAGCGATTGGCTCATTTATATTTTAGAAGGCCTTATTGTGAGTTGCAGTTTCGTCCATTCATAAGTAATAGGAGTGGCCCATCTTTTATCTCTTTGTATATCCCTATGGTTCACAAGTGATACTTATCTTTGGTTTTGATTTAGTTTTATTTGTCATTTGTTTCACATACACTATATTGCCAAAAGTATTGGTACACCCCTTCAAATCACTGAATTCAGGCGTTTCAGTCACTTCCATGGCCACACTTAGGCATGCAGACGCTTCCACAAACATTAGTGAAAGAATGGGTCGCTCTCAGGAGCTCAGTGAACTCAAGCGTGGTACCGTGATAGGTTGCTATCTATGCAGTAAGTCCGTTTGTAAAATGTCCTCGCTACTAAATATTCCACGCTCAACTGTTAGTGAGATTATAACAAAGTGGAAGCAATTTCGAGCAACAGCAACTCAGCATGAAGTGGTAGGCCACGTAAAATCACAGACATGCAGTGCGCAGAAGTCAGCAACTTAGAGTCAATAGCTCCAGACTTCTGTGGCCTTCAGATCAGCTCAAGAACAGTGTGTAGAAAACTTCATGGAATGGGTTTCCATGGCCGAGCAGCAACATAATGGTAAATGGACTGCATTTAACATACCCTATGGCCATCCAAAGCGCTTTACATTTTTGCCTCACATTCACCCATTCATACACCGACGGCAATGTCAGCCATGTAAGGCACCATCCAGCTCGTCAGGAGCAGCTGGGGTTCAGTGTCTTGCTCGTGGACACCTTGACACTTGATCAGGTGGAACCGGGGATTGAACCACCAACCTTTCGGTTTGTAGACAACCTACATGAACCACTGAGCCACTGCCATCCCATTACATCACGCTTCTCTGTCTGGCAGTCTGATGAACGAGTCTGGGTTTGGCGGTTGCTAGGAGAAAGGGACTTGCCTGACTGCATTGTGCCAAGTGTAAAGTTTGGTGGGGTGGGGTGGGGTCTGGGGTATGGTGTGGGGTTGTTTTTTAGGGGTTGGGCTTGGCCCCTTAGTTCCAGTTAAAGGAACTCTTAATGCTTTATATTAGAATACCAATAATTTTTTTTAAACTGCATGCTCCCAACTTTGTGGGAACAGACAACCCCTTCCTGTCCCAACATGACTGCGCTCCAGTGCACAAAGCGTTGGTCCATAAAGACATGGATGAGCGAGTTTGGTGTGGAGGAACTTGACTGACCTACACAGAGTCCTGAGCTCAACCCGATAGAATAGCTTTGGGATGAATTAGAGCGGAGACTGAGAGCCAGGCCTTCTCGTCCAACATCAGTGCCTGACCTCACAAATGAGCTTCTTGGAGAATGGGCAAAAATCCCCATAAACACACTCCTAAACCTTGAGGAAAGCCTTCCCAGAAGAGGCATGGGGTATTGCCTTGGCATGATGGCTTTTCTACAATGTTTATGGCATTAAAAATAAAACATTTGTAATGTAATATCACATTTAAATATGTTTAAGACTAAACTTAACTTCTTGCCTCATGTCCCACTTTACCCCACAGCATTTGTCTCATTTTACTCCACTACCACATAAAAAAAAGATCTCTCTTAGCAATTCAGGCTAATCTTCAGCTAGCATCATCACATGGTTTTATATGTTGGTAGTTCATCAACATGTATCATATAAGTTTTCGACCTGAATCTGTTTGCTGTAAGGGTGGATCGCCTACAGTGGTTCTGACTGCAGGGTTGCCGAACGACTAAAGAAACGATATCAGCGTGATGGTAGAAAACTGTACATTTCTTGTCTATAACCACCCACTGCAACTTATACCAACGACGGAAATAAGCGCAGTTACAATAGCAAAATATGTGGGAGAGCGTTGCTTTAATGTGACTATATTGTATTGCAATAGGTAGCACTTCAAAGTCAATACCAAACCAAAACTAGTTAGCAAATCATTTATAATTGAAAGAATTTAATGACAAAATCCGGTTATGGTTACACTTAAAATAGTTCCAAAATAGATGAATGAGATGATACAAACATTAATCGTACCCAGCATGTGTAGAATGTTACCTGAGAGATAGGGAGAGATAGAGAGAGATAGAAAGATAGAAAGAGAGAGAAAAAGAGAGAGCAAAGAGAAGAGCCAAAGAAGGCCCCTAAAAGCGACAGCCAAAGCAAAAGACAGCGTCAGAGGAAAAAGAGACCCAGAGCAACAGTTGCAATCTTCTTTTATCTATCCCGTGACCATGTGACTGAAAACCTGAGACATTCAAACTGACCAGTCAGACCAGACTTCCCCCACTGTACTACAGGGGTGGCACACATTTGGCCTACAGGCCCTCAACATCTCTTTGTCTTTAGGAATCCCAAACGGCCCCACTGATAAGAGAGAGGGGGTGAAACACAGTAAAACAAATGTCTTTGTTCAAAGTCAAATATCAAATATCTTTGATTATTTTGGATTCTTACATTGCTTTGGCACTATAGTTGTTTAAGTTGACAGGAAAATGTACTTATACATGCAAAAGAATATATTTTTGCTGACCACAGCAGCATGAGGTCCTCTCCTTCATGGGGAAATTGGAGGGGCTTGAAAACATAATGGTCATATGACCACAAATGTGTTTTGCTGACCAGATACAGGGGGTGTCTCACATTACCCCACTCTCCCCTACCCCTTTAGCGTCATTTTTTGATGAGCAGGGTGCTGCTATATTGTGTTATGATTTTGCTATAATGACATGTTATTATTTATGATTATATTATTATATTATGTTTATATTATTATGAGCATATTTTTATTTACGCTAGTTAGACACGTTTTAACATGTAACCCAACCCGATCTCATCCCTTAACCTACCCATTTGTGTGTTATCTGATATACAACACGATATAACAGGCAGATACGACTGCAGGGACAATTTATTCAAAAAGTACAAATATTCCAAGTGTTCCAAGGACAAAGGATTGATTTGTGTGAAGGAAATCCTCAAACGCGATCAGTGTCTCCATCATGCGGTAACCTCCCCCAGTTTCTGTTGAAGCCGCTACGGAAGTGACTTAAACTGCAATTCCTCATCTGGCCACTAGAGACAGACTGCAGAAGGAGCAGAATCTCATTGAGCCCCATGTTAAAAAGCCCAACTTAACAGCAGAATAAAACCTGTTTACAGCCTGGAACAAATTGTAGTTTTTGTCTATACGGCTAATTTTACCCTTCATGACAACTGTGAGGGGGTGATTTTTTTTATAACTCATTCATTTAAATTATAAAAAGCCTTAAAGTTCTGCATAATTAAGGTTGATTGACAGGTGGATAGCAATTTATCTGCTGTCTGTTAGTCATTGCGTCACCTAAGCTCCGCCCACATCCCGCCTCTTTGCCCATTTTCTGTTATCCGGGAGTGACGTGTTGCTAAGATGGCGACGCCCAGCTCGTCTCTACTTTAAGCTTCAGAACGGCTTATCGGAATCCTATGGGTGATGTCACGGACACTACGTCCATATTTTTTTACAGTCTATGGTCTCCATCCATCCGCCAAATATCATGCACACATCAAATTTTTAAAATTGCCAGCCGAAAAAACGTTATGTCAGATTTCATAGTGAAATTCCATTTATAATAATAATAATTTGTTACATTTATATAGCGCTTTTCAAGGCACTCAAAGCACTTTACATTGAAGGGGGGAATCTCCTCAACCACCACCAATGTGCAGCACCACCTGGATGATGCGACGGCAGCCATATTGTGCCAGAACGCTCACCGCACACCAGCTGATTGGTGGAGAGGAGACAGAGTGATGAAGCCAATCAGGAGAGAGGGATTATTAGGAGGCCATGATGGACAGGGGCCAATGGGCAAATTTGGCCAGGATGCCGGGGTTACACCCCTACTCTCTATCGAAGGACATCCTGGGATTTTTAACGACCACAGAGAGTCAGGACCTCGGTTTAACGTCTCATCCGAAGGACGGTGCTCTTTGACAGTATAGTGTCCCCATCACTATACTGGGGTGTTAGGACCATAGACCGTAAAAAAATATGGACGACTCGACATCATCCGGTTCCGCTTGGCAGAGTTGAAGCTTTCAGGCGGCCTGCACGGCACGGACATCTTGGGACCGAGTCTGCGCAGTAGTGATTTCGGGACCGGAGTTGCGCAGTAGAGCGCAGGAAGTAGAGCAGGAAGGACAGCTGCGATATCAAAAGCCCGCCCACAGTCTCACAGATGCAGAACAATTAATTATGTTGGTGTGAAATAAACAGTTATGGAAATGTAGAAATTAAAGCTAAAGCGCCAATCTGCTCCCAAATATCCCAAAAAAAGACCGTTAGTGCCTCAGTGACAACTTCACTCAGAGAAGACGTCTCAGCTGTCAATCATGACGTCACACCCCCCGTTTTTATAGCATCAGATAACTAACTAAAACTAAACTTATTTTAAAAACGAACACTTGAAATGAAATCATCGTGATGATAACTGCCTTCAATGACATAAACTAACTTTGGGGAAAAAATATTTGAAGTGTAATTTTATTATTTAGTTTGCCTCGCGTCCATTAGAAAACACAGAGGGGCGGCTATACTGGGACCGGTCACCGGGGGGCGATCAAGGCGCGAAAGCTTCAGTGTCTGAGAGGGAGACTGCAGGCTTGGTTAGGACCCACACAGACCACAGAGTGAGCGCCCCCTGCTGGCCTCACTAACACCTCTACCAGCAGCTACCTGGCTTTCCCAGTTGGTCTCCCATTGGCTCTCGTATGTCTTATGCCTCGTATGACCAATTGCATCATAGCACGTCTTTGGTGTTGGCAACGCGGGTATGATGTCATTGATAGGTTTTACATTTATGCATTTGGCAGACACTTTTATCCAAAGCGACTTACATTGCATTCAAGGTACACATTTTACATATTTTGGATTTTGCACAGACACAGTCCCTGTTCTGGTTAAAATTTATTATTTCTCTGGATTTAGACATTCTTTAAAACATGTGGGATAATGTAAGTACACAAGTCAACAAAATAGGCTATATAATACTGTTATAGGGGTTTTTGGATGTTTCAATCCAAAAATCTTACATAGTCTGCCTTTAAAAGAAAATGTAAACATTGTTAAAGAAAACTCCGAGTCCCAGAGTTCCTGAGTGAGGAAGTGACTGTGTGTCCAATGAGAGGCAGAGAGCGCGAGCTCATGATGTCGAGGCGCGTGCTGAGGACTGAGCTGTCAATTACTGTTAAACAAGACGGACAGACATCAACACTCGCGCCTCAAACAACGCTTTTCGAAGATGGGTAAGCATTTATATTACTAGCAGATGTTACTATCAATGCGCGATAACTTCTTAATGTGTAGCTAATATTAACAGGATTACGGTTTCATATAATACTTGTATTGTATTGCTTTTTAATGAGTTTGAATGAGGATGTCTGTGTTTTCTAGACTTGACAGATTTCTTTAAAACAAATCAGACTCCGCTTTTAGAAAGGTTTCGATTTAATGCCTTAAGATTTTAGCTACACAATAAGCCATATAAGTTGTCAGTGCTTGTTATAGCTACATGGTAATGTATTTTAATATTTGAAATGACGGGAATTTGAATTACTATATCTACTGGCTTAAAAGTAACATATATATATATATATATATATATATATATATATATATATATATATATATATATATATATATATATATAAATACACATGCCATTTTTGTTACTAGCACTTTTTACATTAGAAATAAGTAATAAATAGTGAATATTTTCAGTTAATTTTTTTTGTCTCATTTGTTATAATTGTTTTTGTTTTTTACTTGTCATATAAATGACTAGTCAGAATAGCTACTATAGGCTAGTTAAATTCAAAATCTTAAAGTAAACCTAAGATTATGCAATTATTTACATTATTATACAATAATGTAACAATACAACGATATGAACAGTTTTCACCCAGAAACCGCACTGTACATAAATAATTGTTGGTTTAACTTAAAAAAAGTACATAATCTGAAAAAGCCTTATCATTTTGAGTTCATTAAAATAAAAAAATTGCAGTAATGCAACAGAAACTCAAAATAAGATGTTATCTGAAGCAAATGAATTATCTAAGTTGATTTGACAACAGAAAAAAAAAAGTTTTGATAACATCATGAAAATAATTTTACAGTTATGAATAAACAGCGAGTAACACAATTATTAAACAGGACATTTTTCAAGTAGAAAAACTGATTATTTTTTTTACCAGTGAGAATAGTTAGTGAAACTGATACTAGTCATACACAAAAAAATGATTCTAGTAAAATTAGAGTTTTTTTTTTTCAAGAGTGGTAAGTGGCTCGCCATAGCTATTTCTGTCATTTTAGTAATTTGGTTGACAGTAATAAGGACTATATATGAGTAACCATAACAAGTTTTGCTCTTTGAGGAAGTGGTTTAGAGAAATAGCAACACATCGCTGTTGAAGCGTAAAACCCCTCATCTGATGAGAATGAGCCAGATAACAACATTCATCCAACTTTCTGTGTTGATAATAACTGTTCTGCGTCTTTTAATGGCGTCACGACTCCTTTGTGATATTATGATGCCGTTATCACTTTGTTTTTTGAGATTGCAATCGTCAATCCGGGATTTGACAGATTCATGGTGAGCACATCAGAAAGAAAGCCGCAGTTTAATCTTAAAGTCTCCTGGCTTTATATCGACCCGGTTAAATAATGAAGTCGGGTGCTATCGTACCCCATCCTCCCAGAAACAATGCAGAAGTTGCTATCGCACCAGTGATAATATCAGTCACTTGTCACAATCTTTCTGCACTGTGGCTCAGAAGGGGAAGTCAAATAACAGAAGGCTGTTGAGTGCCCTGGCACAGGAAGCGTCTGATCTCGAAAGCGAAGCGTTGCTGGATGTCACAGACAGAGATACGAGTGTAGAGAGTGGTGAGGAGGCTTGAGAAAGGGAAGTGGAGACTTTGAGGCTGCCCAAAATCAACCTATAATTCAGTGTTTGTGTGGTTTATAAAGAAGATGCTGTCAGGTGCCTGATGGTTACGTTGAGCTGAAATGCCTGAGATGGCTCGATACGCACGCTCATATGCGATTTGACCTGAAATTTGGTCAGTGCGATGATATTGTGCCTTAAGAAATAGCTCTTACAAGCATTTAAAATCAATTAAAACGGCAGTGTGCAATACACACATGACTGTGAATGTATGCAGGGTATATATACTGACACTATATATAGTGTCAGTTTTGTTAGACTGCACACAAAGTTTTTTTTTAAAATATTCGAGCAAGTATCACAGCTGTGGTTTATGCATACAGACAGGAAGTAGTGTTGTAATCATGTGGTTTCATATTAGAACGTTCTCTCTCTTTCTTTCTCTCTCACACACCCATTTAATTCAACACTTTAGATGCAAAACTGGGTTTTCTAAAGCAGACGTGCTGTAAACAGAGAGCGCTGCTCTGTTCGTGCTAAATCTGCTGCTTATTTTGATATGTAATGTCATTGGGATTCACGGGATTGAGGTGAGGGATGTTTAAGTTGGTCTTAAAGTGTTAGTTTTGTCATCTTTTACTCGCCCACGTCATCTCAAACCTGTAGGACTTTCTTTCTTCTGTGTGCAAAAGAAGATATTTTGAAGACAGTGCTGTTGTTTTTAAGTAAAATGTTAAAAATCGTTTCGTCTGTTTTACATTAAAAGGTGAAATAACATAAATATTGGATGAAAAACATAAAAGAATATGTAGAAATGATGCCTTGGAAGCTAATTGACATAAATCAGTTTAATTACTCATCCTATTACTGAAATAAAGACTTATATTATATGAATATAAAACTTAATCATAGAAATATTAGATTTTTTTTTTAAATGGAAATTTTATCTTGGCAACTAACTGAAATAAAAAAGATTAAGTACTAAAATTACTCAAAATAAAATAATTAAAGCTATCTAGAAATATAAAAAATGATAAAAAATAAAAATATTACATAAAAAACTTTAAACTAGAAAATAAATGTTCCATTGGCAACTAACTGAAAATTAGTTTAAGTTAAAGTAGTAAAATTACTCAAATTATAACCGAAATAATAATGAATTGCTATAATTGTAAATAAAAAAATCATTCAAATATAAATATAAAATGTTATATACATATATATGTAAATAAAACATTTGAAATTTAGAAATGGTATCTTGGCAGATAACTGAAATAAATAACTTATTACTAAAACTAAAACTGAAATTAAAATTAATTAAATAATTTATGCAATGTATATATATATATATATATATATATATATATATATATATATATATATATATATATATATATATATATATATATATATATTTTTTTTTTTTTTTAAATATAGCATATAAAAAATATATTTTTTATATTACCTTGGCAGCTTACTGAAATTAAACTGAAACTAATATTGAAATATCAGTTTATTGAAGCTATAAATATAAAAAATATATATAACTTTTAGAATACTAAATATAAAAAAAACTTAAAACTAGAAAATTAGAAAAGTTAACTGAAATAAATAACTTAAAGTACTAGAATTACTAAAACTTAAACTAAAATGAAAACTGAAAATATAAAAATAAAGGTTAATATTAAAAATATTAATAAATCCCACACTGTAAAAAAATATTTAGAAAAAAGTTACCTGGTTGCCTTAAAATTTTGAGTTCATTGAAATTACATTTTTGAGTTAATACAATGAACATTTTTTGAGATTCGACAACCTTTATTAAAATATTATTAAATGATTTTGTAAGCATATTGGGTAATTGTGTTTTATTTGTGATGACGCAGTGAAACTTGCCAAATTGTGCTATTTTCATGATTTATCACATTTTTTATGTGGTTCAGATACAATAATATTTTGGGTTTCTATTTATTAAACTAATGTCCTTCATTGTATCAATTCAAATTTTTAATTTCAATAAACTCAAAATTTTAAGGCAACCAGGTTACTTACTTTTTTAAGTTAAACCCACAAAAACCAACAATAATTTTTTACAGTGCATAAAAGTATTTAAACAAGAGTTCAGTAACACGGTTAGAAGAATGTTTCAGCCCATAGGGTCCAACACAGCTCTGGCTTTCATGTACTCTCATTGTATAGTCATTTTTTTCTTTTGTGTCCCGCAGTCATTCAGGTTTGTAATGATGATCATTTTGAGTTAAAACTATCCATGTTTGAGTAATCTTAAAGTTACCCCAATGCTTTCCACAGCATGTTGAGAATTCACCTTTGCTTCTGTGTGGTTTTTCTGGGAAACAACTCTGGGTTAAAATTTATAAACCTTTATACGGTTCACTGAACACAGAACGGTTCAATCACAGAGATCGTGGCCTTATTTACTCGTTCACGTGTGTGTAATTAGTACGCTGGGCTTTGTTTTAGTGCTGGACCCTCGAGGAGAGGTCGATGTTGGAGAAGCAGAGCTAGAAGACTCTGAAAACAAAAAGCAGCTGAATCCACCAAACCAGGTACGAACAAAAACCTCTCATTTGACTCACAAAGCCTTCTTTTCTGAGAGCATTTCTTGGTTGAGGCTATCATATGACTTCAGTCGAATGCACTATTTTTATTGTGGTTGTATGCAAAAGCTACGCAACATTTCTGCTTTTGTTCCACCAAAGAGCTCAAAGGATATGGTTTGGTTTAGTCAGTGACTGATAACTCTCGTACTATCCCACTTACTCACGACTATGGATAATCTCCCAAAAAACCTAACTGTACACATGAATTTGAATGTGTATGTTGTTTATGTAAATGTCACATAACTGCTCCTTCTGATGTTGCTGAAGTGCAAATTCGCTTGTAAAAATAACATCTCACTTCCCCTTTCGATCTAATGACTGTTGCCAAATTGATTTCTGGTATTATCGCAATATTTCGGTTACAGAGAATGCTGATGTCAGGAACAGTGGTTAGTCACATGACATCTGACTTGATTGTCCATTTGACTTTCATTTTGCAGGAAATTATATATTTGTTAATATCTGTTGTGTACGGGAAAAATCAGAGTCCCAGTATATTGACATGTGTTGACTCGACAGCCTTTTTCTCGGTAACATTTTTCGGTTCTTCATTTCTGCAGTACGTCAGTCAATAAGACGGTTTTGAGTGTTACATGACGTGTAGTCATATCTTTTATGCTACACACACAGATACGCACATAAACAATGATTTTTTCTCTCTCTCTCTCTCTCTCTCTCTCTCTCTCTCTCTCTCTCTCTCTCTCTCTCTCTCTCTCTCTCTCTCTCTCTCACACACACTCACACACACTTCTGGTAATTGAAAACAGTGTTTGAATGCTGGTGCAAAGATGCATCATATTTCCATGGTGGCGTCAGAAGTTGAAAGCCATGTGGTTTTGGTGGCGAGCGCTGGCCATGCCACTGCGTCTTCTTCAGTGTGTGTATAAACTCTCATTCTGAGAGTGTTATTGCCACGGCAGACTTTACCCACGCACTTTTCCGAAATTTGAATGAGATGGAAATTTAAGAGCTGCATCTCACAGAAAGTCTCTCACAGTGGGCTCTGCGCTACTTTTAGCCACAGTGCGAGAGGGACGGGGCCACACACACACACACAAACCCTTCCTGTTTGAAACCTGATGGTAGCGTCTAAGAGCTCAGCTCTTCCCTGTTGTGGTCTTGATATGACTGTATTAAATTGAACGAGTGATCTTGTGTTTTTGTTGCATAGCAATTGTTTAATGAGAGCATGTTTCAATTTTTGATTTGCATTACATCTGTGGTTAATGCAAGGTTGTGTCTTAAACATTGGGGGGGGCAAAGTTTTGTTTTTGTGGGGAAGATATTGGTCTTATTGGTTTATTTAAAGGGGTGATGCATTGAGAAATCAACGTTTCTTTGAGCTTTTGATATATAAAAGTTCATGGTAATATAAGAATATCCTGTACGTTTCAGAGCTGAAAACTTCTGTGGGCTTCAACCTTACGTCATAGCTGGGCGATATGGAGCAAAAAATATATCTCGATATATTTTGCTATATCTCGATATACGATATATATCTCGATATCTTTACAGGAAAAATAACCCCCTAAAAAAAACAGCAAAAACAAATATGCCATATACCACAAATTCTTTTTTTTATTGAAGTGCAAAGAGGTAGTCAGTTCATGAAGGAACAAAGTGCTTTTGAGGCATTTAAATAAAAAAAACTCCCTGATTACATAAATAATAATAATTTAACTGTAAAAGAAAATAAATAATACATATTGCCTACTTTTCATTCATTTCATGCTTTTAAAAGATGAATCAAAGAACTTTTTTACACTTAAAGTAAACAGTACATTCTGCAGAAAGATGGGGGCATGACTGAGATATTAATGAACTGATTTTGTCATAACACCACTTCCTGTTAAATTTGTATCAAAATTCAAATAGTAGACTCTTTGCTAAAGCGTGACTGAGCGCCTCATCATGCGGATCATGTACACATGAGGCGATATTCAACTTCTTTTCCAGTTACAGAACGAAATATGAACGTCAGAAGGTAGGCTATATGATACAGTACAACTTACAGAAGAGCACTGCGTCTCAGACACCTGGGATGTCTCGTTTTTCCCTCTTGGTTAAAACATGAATAGACCTATTCATCATAATCCCATGATAAAGCTGACAAAATAATAATAATTATGATATTGCAATCATTTTTAAATGTTTTCAAATGATATGCGATCATTTTGACATTTTAACCGAAAACCATGCGATCAGTTAGACACAAATCATAAACTGACATGATTGTGACCGCGTCTCGCACCAATAGTGTCAATCGCATGACTGTGGGTGAAACTTGCAATTTGAACTATGATGAACATTAATATTTCTTTATGAATTTTAGCAAGCAGTTGTGTTAGAAGGAAAATCATGGTCTTTAAACTGAGTCTTGAACAACGCACGCACTTGTCAACATGATAACTAATCCTCACCTGGTTGCGAACGCCGCCGTGTTCAATGAGACGACACGCGAGGCGAGGGGGAACAAAAGCAAGAGGCGGGAGGCGCGCAAGCGCAGCACAGAGAAGGCAAACAAGCAAAGTGGCGGAATCAGAATTAAATATAAACAATATATCGATATATATGATATGTCCAAATCCATATCGAGTTTAAAAAATATCTGTCAGAATTATCTGAATTAGAAATATCTGAATAGTCAGAATTGAGTGATATAAAGTCAGAATTGAGTGATATAAAGTCAGAATTGAGTGATATAAAGTCAGAATTTCAGTGATATAAAGTCAGAATTGTGTGATATAAAGTCAGAATTGAGTTATATAAAGTCAGAATTGAGTGATATAAAGTCAGAATTGAGTGATATGAAGTCAGAATTGTGAGATATAAAGTCAGAATTGAGTTATATAAAGTCAGAATTGAGTGATATAAAGTCAGAATTGAGTGATATAAAGTCAGAATTGAGTGATATAAAGTCAGAATTGAGTGATATAAAGTCAGAATTGAGTGATATAAAGTCAGAATTGAGTGATATAAAGTCAGAATTGTGTGATATGAAGTCAGAATTGTGAGATATAAAGTCAGAATTGAGTTATATAAAGTCAGAATTGAGTGATATGAAGTCAGAATTGAGTGATATAAAGTCAGAATTGTGAGATATAAAGTCAGAATTGTGAGATATAAAGTCAGAATTGAGTGATATGAAGTCAGAATAGTGTGATATAAAGTCAGAATTGTGTGATATGAAGTCAGAATTGTGAGATATAAAGTCAGAATTGAGTTATATAAAGTCAGAATTGAGTGATATGAAGTCAGAATTGAGTGATATAAAGTCAGAATTGAGTGATATGAAGTCAGAATAGTGTGATATAAAGTCAGAATTGTGTGATATAAAGTCAGAATTGAGTGATATAAAGTCAGAATTGAGTGATATGAAGTCAGAATTGAGTGATATAAAGTCAGAATTGTGAGATATAAAGTCAGAATTGAGTGATATAAAGTCAGAATTGAGTGATATAAAGTCAGAATTGTGTGATATAAAGTCAGAATTGAGTGATATAAAGTCAGAATTGTGAGATATAAAGTCAGAATTGAGTTATATAAAGTCAGAATTGAGTGATATGAAGTCAGAATAGTGTGATATGAAGTCAGAATTGTGTGATATGAAGTCAGAATTGTGAGATAGAAAGTCAGAATTGAGTGATATAAAGTCAGAATTGTGTGATATGAAGTCAGAATTGTGTGATATGAAGTCAGAATTGTGAGATAGAAAGTCAGAATTGAGTTATATAAAGTCAGAATTGAGTGATATGAAGTCAGAATAGTGTGATATGAAGTCAGAATTGTGAGATATAAAGTCAGAATTGAGTTATATAAAGTCAGAATTGAGTGATATGAAGTCAGAATAGTGTGATATAAAGTCAGAATTGTGTGATATGAAGTCAGAATAGTGTGATATAAAGTCAGAATTGTGTGATATAAAGTCAGAATTGTGTGATATAAAGTCAGAATTGTGAGATATAAAGTCAGAATTGAGTGATATAAAGTCAGAATTGTGAGATATAAAGTCAGAATTGTGTGATATAAAGTCAGAATTGTGTGATATAAAGTCAGAATTGTGAGATATAAAGTCAGAATTGAGTGATATGAAGTCAGAATAGTGTGATATAAAGTCAGAATTGTGTGATATAAAGTCAGAATTGTGTGATATAAAGTCAGAATTGAGTGATATGAAGTCAGAATTGAGTGATATAAAGTCAGAATTGAGAGATATAAAGTCAGAATTGAGAGATATAAAGTCAGAATTGAGTGATATAAAGTCAGATTTAAATGTGATATAAAGTCAGAATTGAGTGATATAAAGTCAGAATTGTGTGATATAAAGTCAGAATTGAGTGATATAAAGTCAGAATTGAGTTATATAAAGTCAGAATTGAGTGATATAAAGTCAGAATTGTGTGATATAAAGTCAGAATTGAGAGATATAAAGTCAGAATTGAGTGATATAAAGTCAGAATTGAGTGATATAAAGTCAGATTTAAATGTGATATAAAGTCAGAATTGAGTGATATAAAGTCAGAATTGTGTGATATAAAGTCAGAATTGAGTGATATGAAGTCAGAATTGTGAGATATAAAGTCAGAATTGTGTGATATAAAGTCAGAATTGAGTGATATGAAGTCAGAATTGTGAGATATAAAGTCAGAATTGAGTGATATAAAGTCAGAATTGAGTGATATAAAGTCAGAATTGTGTGATATGAAGTCAGAATTGTGAGATATAAAGTCAGAATTGAGTTATATAAAGTCAGAATTGAGTGATATAAAGTCAGAATTGTGAGATATAAAGTCAGAATTGAGAGATATAAAGTCAGAATTGAGTGATATAAAGTCAGATTTAAATGTGATATAAAGTCAGAATTGAGTGATATAAAGTCAGAATTGTGTGATATAAAGTCAGAATTGAGTTATATAAAGTCAGAATTGTGAGATATAAAGTCAGAATTGAGTGATAAGAAGTCAGAATTGAGTTATATAAAGTCAGAATTGAGTGATATAAAGTCAGAATTGTGTGATATAAAGTCAGAATTGAGTTATATAAAGTCAGAATTGTGAGATATAAAGTCAGAATTGAGTGATATGAAGTCAGAATTGAGTTATATAAAGTCAGAATTGACTGATATAAAGTCAGAATTGTGAGATATAAAGTCAGAATTGAGTGATATAAAGTCAGAATTGAGTTATATAAAGTCAGAATTGAGTGATATAAAGTCAGAATTGTGAGATATAAAGTCAGAATTGAGAGATATAAAGTCAGAATTGAGTGATATAAAGTCAGAATTGAGTGATATAAAGTCAGATTTAAATGTGATATAAAGTCAGAATTGAGTGATATAAAGTCAGAATTGTGTGATATAAAGTCAGAATTGAGTGATATAAAGTCAGAATTATGAGATATAAAGTCAGAATTGTGTGATATAAAGTCAGAATTGAGTGATATAAAGTCAGAATTATGAGATATAAAGTCAGAATTGTGTGATATAAAGTCAGAATTGAGTGATATAAAGTCAGAATTGAGTGATATAAAGTCAGAATTGAGTTATATAAAGTCAGAATTGAGTGATATAAAGTCAGAATTTAGTTATATAAAGTCAGAATTGAGTGATATAAAGTCAGAATTGAGTGATATAAAGTCAGAATTGAGTGATATAAAGTCAGATTTAAATGTGATATAAAGTCAGAATTGAGTGATATAAAGTCAGAATTGAGTGATATAAAGTCAGAATAGTGAGATATAAAGTCAGAATTGAGTGATATAAAGTCAGAATTGAGTGATATAAAGTCAGAATTGAGTGATATAAAGTCAGAATTGAGTGATATAAAGTCAGAATTGAGTGATATAAAGTCAGATTTAAATGTGATATAAAGTCAGAATTGAGTGATATAAAGTCAGAATTGAGTGATATAAAGTCAGAATAGTGAGATATAAAGTCAGAATTGAGTGATATAAAGTCAGAATTGAGTTATATAAAGTCAGAATTGAGTGATATAAAGTCAGAATTGTGTGATATAAAGTCAGAATTGAGTGATATAAAGTCAGAATTGAGTGATATAAAGTCAGAATTAAATGTGATATAAAGTCAGAATTGAGTGATATAAAGTCAGAATTGTGTGATATGAAGTCAGAATTGAGTGATATAAAGTCAGAATAGTGAGATATAAAGTCAGAATTGAGTGATATAAAGTCAGAATTGAGTTATATAAAGTCAGAATTGAGTGATATAAAGTCAGAATTGTGTGATATAAAGTCAGAATTGAGTGATATAAAGTCAGAATTGAGTGATATAAAGTCAGAATTGAGAGATATGAAGTCAGAATTGAGTGATATAAAGTCAGAATTGAGTGATATAAAGTCAGAATTGTGTGATATAAAGTCAGAATTGAGTGATATAAAGTCAGAATTAAATGTGATATAAAGTCAGAATTGAGTGATATAAAGTCAGAATTGTGTGATATAAAGTCAGAATTGAGTGATATAAAGTCAGAATTGAGTTATATAAAGTCAGAATTGAGTGATATGAAGTCAGAATTGAGAGATATAAAGTCAGAATTGAGTGATATAAAGTCAGAATTGTGTGATATAAAGTCAGAATTGAGTGATATGAAGTCAGAATTGAGAGATATAAAGTCAGAATTGAGTGATATAAAGTCAGAATTGTGTGATATAAAGTCAGAATTGAGTGATATGAAGTCAGAATTAAATGTGATATAAAGTCAGAATTAAATGTGATATAAAGTCAGGATTGAGAGATATAAAGTCAGAATTGTGTGATATAAAGTCAGAATTGAGTGATATAAAGTCAGAATAGTGTGATATAAAGTCAGAATTGAGTGATATAAAGTCAGAATAGTGTGATATAAAGTCAGAATAGTGTGATATAAAGTCAGAATTGAGTGATATGAAGTCAGAATTGTGTGACAAAGTCAGAATTGAGAGATATAAAGTCAGAATTGAGAGATATAAAGCCAGAATTGAGAGCTATAAAGTCAGAATAGTGTGATATGAAGTCAGAATTGAGTGATATAAAGTCAGAATTGTGTGACAAAGTCAGAATTGAGAGATATAAAGTCAGAATTGAGAGCTATAAATTCAGAATTGAGTGATATAAAGTCAGAATTGTGTGACAAAGTCAGAATTGAGAGATATAAAGCCAGAATTGAGAGCTATAAATTCAGAATTGAGTGATATAAAGTCAGAATTGAGTGATATAAAGTCAGAATTGTGTGACAAAGTCAGAATTGAGAGATATAAAGTCAGAATTGAGAGATATAAAGCCAGAATTGAGAGCTATAAATTCAGAATTGAGTGATATAAAGTCAGAATTGTGTGATATAAAGTCAGAATTGAGAGATATAAAGTCAGAATTGAGTGATATAAAGTCAGTATAGTGTGATATGAAGTCAGAATTGAGTGATATAAAGTCAGAATTGAGTGATATAAAGTCAGAATTGAGTGATATAAAGTCAGTATAGTGTGATATAAAGTCAGAATTGAGTGATATGAAGTCAGAATTGAGAGATATAAAGTCAGAATTGTGAGATATAAAGTCAGAATTGTGAGATAAGAAGTTGCATTTATCTTTTACATTGTTTTATTCCATGGCGGAAACAAGCTTCCATACATATCAGCTCATCATCATCCATTCATAAATGTAATCAAATACACTGAATATGATGATATTACTGCATATGGTTTTATAATATACTACAATCAACTCAGGTGCAAATAGTGCCAGTATAAATGGAATCTAACAACTATTTACACTTTAAAATACTTCAAAGTGTCTGAGTGTAGAATGTGAACCATTATTTGGCACACACACACACACACACACACACACACACACACACACACACACACACACACACACACACACACACACACACACACACACACACACACAAAGCATTTTTGAAATCATCTCATTAACGTATTTGTCTTGATTGAAAGATATTTAAACATTTATTCCAAGAACTTTTATTAACACGCCATTCCTCGAAGCTGCCTATCATCAGTGTTGTCAATATAACAGGAAGTGTTTGGGTAGATGGCAATCAGATAAATCTGTATATGAAATTTCAGTGAAGATGACTCAAATCAGGACAGACTGGAGCTCAGCCCTACCTATAGCAAAAGCATGTGTCAGTGTGTCTTCTCTGCTGGATTCACGGCCAAAGCGGGGGAAAGAATGAATCAGACTCATTTAGATTGCCCCAGCTTTTGGGCCTACATATATGATATTATTCCCTTTACATGAGAGAGATTTACACTGAGGCCTGTTTACTCATTTCAGGACGCTGAAAAGGGGCCTTCTTTTCTTCTATATTAGTCAGAGGTTAGAATAAAGCTCTATATGCTCAATATTAGTCATTGTAGGCCTTATTCTGGGAAGGAGTTACCCTCTCTGAGGAACTCTATTCAGTGTGAAACTCACTGACTGAACATTGCTTTAGCAGCAAACGCAACAGTTCAACCACCAAAGTCATCAAATGGAAATCCAAAGCTTTCTGTGTGCGGTGCATATAGTCACTGGGGAATTTCTCTTCTCAAGCTGTTATGAATTTGCCGTGTGAATGTGATTTAACCCAAAAATTGTTTCCATAAACAGTTAATCCCTACTGAAAAGTTTTAGCTGGTTTAAGATGATCTGCACCCACGCTGTAAACCCTAACGTTCAAAATAATTAATTGGTTTGAGTAGAGCCAACTCAAATTAAACAAATTATGAACTAGCATTTAAAACGTTCTTTTTCTTTTGAGTAATCTGAACTGTTTCATTGTTTAATTTGTTTCTTTTAATTTAGACAAACTTAAATTTAACCGAAACTGGGCTGCACTGTAAACCCCCCAAAAAATAACTAAAATGTAAGTTGAGAAATTTTAAAGTTTAAGTAAGCAGAACTTTATTTTTTTGTTGTGATCATATGTTTTAATTGCTCTGAACTTAAAACATTTGAGTGTGAATGTGATTTAACCGAATGCCGTTTCCATTTTTTTTTTCCATAAACATTAATCCTGCTTAAAATGTTTTAGCTGGTTTAAGATGATCCGTGCCAATGCTCATAATAAATAATACGTTTGAGTAGACCCAACTCAAGTTAAACAAATTAGTTCAAACAAATGAACTTTTTCTTTTGAGTTCTCAAAACTGACACATTTTAAGTAATCTGAACGTTTTTTTTGTTTAACTTGTTTCTTTTAATTTGGACAAACTTAAATTTAACAGAAACTGGGCATCACTGTAAACCCTATTAAGTTGGCAAACCAAAAACAAAGTAAATTTAAAGTTTAAGTAAGCAGAACTTGCAGATTTTTATTTTGTAATCATACATTTTAATTACTCTGAACACATAAAAGTTCATTTGACTGAACTAATCTGTTTAATTAAATTCCAACAGTGATTCTATCTAACATATTTTAGTTAACTTTACTTAATCTTAACTCAATTGGTAAAGTCTAGTAACCTAGTAAAGTTAAGATTAATTGAAAAAGTTAAAAGGTTACGAATCTAGTAAAGTTTAGATTAATGATTGGTTTGAGTTTTTGAGGCAGGTCAATAGACTTTTCACTCATTTCCACTTCTGCAGTTATCTTTCTCGGTTTTCATTCTCTGATTGAATCATCTTGAATGTGAATTGTCAATACAACTGAACATTTGAAAGATCATCACATTAGCTGACTTAAATAATTAATTTAGATTTTCCTAAAATGTTTTTGTTGGAAGTCACCATTATGGTGATCAGTGTTCCCTTTGTTCGGGCACTTGGAACTTCCTCTATATTAGTGTAATTATCTTCCAATTGATAAAGTGATAAATATTGCTAAACACAAAAATGGCAATTACATTTTAGTTAAAATTAAATTATCAAGTACGTTCTACTGTTCTTTTTTAGTCACTAGAACTCTTGTGTAAGTGAACTATACTAACTAAGCATTTGTTAGCACAACATACTATTCCTATTTCACTTTAGCTGTTTTTTAAGGCAATCAGTTTACATGCTTTTTAAAAAAAGTAAGTCTACCTACTTGGATTTTACAATGAACTCAAACCAATACTGTTTTTGGTCATTATAATATTAGTAGACTGCTTGCGTAATATCTGCTGACACTTCATTTTGATCTTCCGCAACACTGACCATAAGTAACTTTGCAACTGCAACTTATTCTACTAACCCTACTAATACTCTAATGACAGTTAATTGACATATATTTGCAAAGTTTATAATAGTGAGTAGAATGTCTGAAGTGGATTATCAAAATAACGTGCATTTCAAACCCTACACACAGAGAATTAAAATATTATTAAAAGATTTTGTAAGCATATTGGGTAATTGTGTGTGTTTTATTTGTGATGACGCAGTAAAACATGCCAAATTGTGCTATTTTCATGATTTATCAAATTTTTTATGTGGTTCAGATACAATAATATTTTGAGTTTCTATTTATTAAACCAATTTCCTTCATTTTATCAACTCAAATTTTCAATTACAGTGTATGTACCTTTTTGTGGTAAAAAAGATACAAAGATGTCCTTTACTGCTCCAGCGACAAGTTGTTGTACCGCTAAAGGTACAATTTTGACACCCCTTTTCTCTGTGTGTAAGATTAGCCAAGCGTCAAAGTTTAGTAAAATTACCATTTTTTTTACCGTGTACTACATCTGTAAGAGACTTCTCCATGTTAATTAACTCTTTTATTGGCCAACTTACATAAAAATAAAATTCAGTAAAATCCTAACATCCTGTTTTCCATATGCATCAAGAAACGAACGCCAGCAGGTTCGTATATGTATATACCAGCTATGCAGTTTCTGAAGTATTTAACTAACACACTGTAAAAAAAAAAAAAAAAAGGTTGTTTTTTGATGGTTTAACTTAAAAAAGTAAGTAGCCTGGTTGCCTTAAAATTTTGAGTTTATTGAAATTAAAAATTTGAGTTGATACAATGAAGGAAATTTGTTTAATAAATAGAAACTCAAAATATTATTGTATCTGAACCACATAAAATACAATAATTTAATTTAATAAATCATGAAAATAGCACAATTTGGCATGTTTCACTGCGTCATCACAAATAAAAGACACACAATTACCCAATATGCTTACAAAATATTTTAATAATATTTTAATAAAGGTTGTCGAATCTCAAAAAATGTTCATTGTATTAACTCAATTTTAATTTCAATGAACTCAAAATTTTAAGGCAACCAGGTAACTTTTTTTCTAAATCATTTTTTACTGTGTACTACATCTGTAAGAGACTTCTCCATGTTAATTAACTCTTTTATTGGCCAACTTACATAAAAATTAAATTCAGGAAAATCCTAACATCGCTTTTTTCCATATGCATCAAGCCGCAATGTATATACCAGCTATGCAGTTTCTGAAGTATTTAACTCACATGAACTGATTTTCTGGAGTTTACCATAGAGCTATAAGTCACATGTATTGTCCCTGAGTGGGCGATATGTGACGGCTGGCGTTCGTTTCTGCATGCCTTCACTCTTTCATTTCTCACTTGCGGCCTGCCCTCACTGTGGGTTATTGTCCTGTGTGCCTGTGCGTTAGCTGCTAGCACTTCCACTTTAGCCTGATCAGCTACTTTGCCACACAGGGTGAATATGCAGTTTTTCTTTAGATAACATTCACTTACTTCCCTGTTTCATCAAGGCGTGTTCCTTCCTTGTTATGCAAGAACATCGATATGGTTTATAAGGTGTTGAAGTGCCACAAATACACTGCGAAAAAGCACAAATGGCAATGGTGTAGTGATTATTTGCACCCACAGAGGGGGCTGCGAGGGGTAATAGAGCGTATTTAGGCCACGCCCACCCCGGGGGGAAAACAATACAACGCTCTCCATTGACTTTGTATTGCGTGAGGGCACCTCCTTTTCAATTTCTAAAAGATGATATGTGACAAGGTGTGCAGCAAACAAGTTAAAAAACACATAACTACGTTTTTATAAGCTGTCGACCCCAAAAAAACGAGCATTTAAAGGGGTCATATAATGGCATTTTTGTACAAGTTAATATGATTATTTAGTGTCTAAATGAAAACTTTGTAATATACATTTAATAAAAAATTCTCATTAGTATTGTAAGAAAACATTTTACCTGGTCAAAAACAGCTCTGTTTTCAGAAAGCCGTTCTCGTGCATACGGCTTTAAATGCTAATGACCTTTGCTCACTCCGCCCCTCTGTTCCCTGGGGGGTTTCACTCTCACACACACACACACACACACACACACACACACACACACACACACACACACACACACACACACACACACAGAGTGTCACCGTTGACAACAGTAGAGCCGAAAGAATGGCCACGCGAGTCTCTGAGGAGATCTGTGCAACTTTAGCAATATGAACCGCAGTCTGACAACGGGACAAGACGACAGCTTCAACGAAATTCAACAATTAAGGCTAAACAGGATGCTTCTGAATGGTTGGTTAATGTAATGTCACTGATCTGTCTTTATGAACAGGCAGGGTAATGTTAGCGATGAATGCTGTGTTTACTGATGTTTACATTAGTTGATTGACAGATTGATGTTACAGCTAATGCCAATAAAAACGTTTTTTCTGTAAATGTCGGCTTGTCAGTGATGTTTAACGTTATCAATGCAGTGGAATAACTGTTACAACACGATTTATTTATTTACACGAATAACGAGTTATTTATAAACCATCTACATAATTAAGCTTATGTTAGTTACCACGTCCACGTTAACTTTAAAACCGGCGTACACAGTTTGTAATAACACAACCATAACGCGTTGTTCATTATAAACGTGCGATTATGAATTATATTGAGAACGTCATACATAGAAAGCATGCGGTAATGTAACTTACCAACTTTAGCCGCATTCATCGTGAAACGTGTACGCGTTTCAAACTACTCACTGGGGAGAAATGCTTCACGGTCCGCGCAGACATAAAAGCATCGACGAAAACAAAACTCAGCGGTTTGGATATAGGAACATCAGAATGACTGCTGTGTTCATTATTACACCCAAGATCAGAACACTACAATCGCTTAAACGCCATTCTGCTCCAGCGTATTCACAATGGCAGACTGACAGAGCTCGCTCAGGGCGGGTCTGAGATGAAACTGCTTGTCAATCAACAGTCGTGGGAGGGGTGTCGGGTCGTGTGACGTCACACGGCCGAACGGCTCGATGTGAGGCAGGGGGAAAAAAAACACTTGATGGATACAGGCACTGCCAACACACATTTACATACAATCAGCTTGTAAAAGTGCATGTACCATTATATGACCCCTTTAAGGAGATAACAGTTGACACAGGCAATAAGACGTGAAGCTTCAGCCGAAAGAATGGGTCAGTTTTGGGATCCTGACACTCAGTATGTCTCAGTATGCCTACATCTGCAGTAAAAATTTGGTCAAATATCCCAATGTCAGTTTTATATGTTATATTTCCTGTCGCTGGTTACGTTCCCCTCTAGTGTGTGTAGTTCTCAGAGTAATATAACATGCAGCGCTATGTCTTAATTGTCTGTGTCCACTTTTGTGTCCTTTGCTTGTCTCGTAAATACTTCTTGTTTTAAGAATTTTTTGATGTTTGGACTAGAAACAAGATAAAAATAGAAGGAAAGCATTTTTTTGCAGTAAACATTTTAGGCGTTCCAAAAACGTAGCGGCGATAGAACCTTTTCTTCTAAGATTCATACGGTGTGTTTGTGGACTAGCTGCAATCACTAACTCCCGCCCATTGCCTCTCTCTCGCTCTCTCTCTCTCTCTCTCTCTCTCTCTCTCTCTCTCTCTCTCTCTCTCTCTCTCATGTTTCTCATGTTTGCAGCACTCGTCGTGTCTTTATCATAGCGTGGAGAACAGCACTAGTGCAGCTCTCCTTTGTGAAAACCCCAGCAGTGGTTCGGTTTCCCTTCAAACAGGATGTCTGGTTACTTATTGAAAGTGGTGGTGAAAGCCAAAGCTGTTGTGTTTTCAGTCTCACACTCTGAATATGACTGGTCTCAGAACGCAGTTGCATGAACACCCATATCACCTGCAATTTTGCATGGGCTTTGACAGAATGAATCAGTCAGAAGGTTTATCAGGCTACCGGTGTTTGTGTGAAAGTGAAATTCAAAGGTTGTTCGTAGCACAATTACGCCGCTTCCTGTAAATGACACAAACTCTCCCACATATATTCATATCTTGCCTATATCGTGTACAGTGCACATCAATACTGTATATTTATTGGTTATTGAACTCTTATGTTGGGAACTCCTGAACTAGACAGAAATTGACAGTTATGTGAAATGGAAAAATTCCCAACTTCGGTGAATCTCACAAAAACTCGTCTTTGAGACATTTAACCTTTTCACTATTCTGATGTTTCTGAAAGTTTTATCTATTTTGTAATTATATTATTATTATTATTAGTAGTAGTAGTGGTGATTCTTATTAAATTTGTATTTCTCGAAAATAACTACTTTGTATTTAAATCAGTCTTCATAAATACTGTGATTGGTAATAAATAAAATGCATACATAAATAAAAATAAATAAAAAAGGACAAAAAGAAATGTTTTTCAAGATTTATGCATTTCAATTAATACAAAAAATTCCATCAAATTGAATTAAATAATCTTTACATAATTACAAATTAAGACATTAATTATACTTTTTGTAGAAATCTTAAACTTAAAATACTTAAAATACTTAAAATTAAAATACTTTGGTCAAATTTATGAATATGAATCACATAAACTAAATGCTCCATTCCCTTTTTCCATTACAATTTATACAAAATGTTTTATAACAATTTTTTTCATGTTTTAATGTAAGGATTATTCAATTCAATGGAATTTTACTATTAATTGAAATGCATCAATCTTGAAAAAAGGCCTTTTATATACAGTAACTGTCATGAAAATAGCTGTTTCCATCCACCTTTTTTAATGCACATTTTGGGATATTGCATAAAAATGCTTGATGGAAACGATGTGCATAATAAATGCAAAAAATGTGGCTTAATTGAGGCGGATACAATTTTGTGTCCAGTGAGAACTTGCATAAACTACGACGGAAACACATTAACTGAACAAATTGTTTGTGCATATTAAATTAAATGTGACTTGCATGATGGGTTGCACAACATCTGAAATATTTTGGTATTATATTTTGGTAGAGAACGCCTCTGCCTCTGAACACAAGATAACATGACTGCGTGACTTATTGCATTTATATAATAATGTCATTTATTATATGCAAAAAAGAGCCACATTAGTTAATCAGGAAGTGACGATTTTATTCTCTTCGACTCAAATGTTTAATGTAATAGTCCAAAGTTAAATCTCCAACTTTGGATAGAAACACAGCTAATGTTCTAACTCATATAACAGGCCTAATATTCCTAACATATTCTGCATTTTCTTCAAGCAAAAGATATATTTTTTGGACACCTTTAGTGATTTTGTGTCTTTTGTTTTAACCATACATCATTTCTCCACTAGACCAGCGGAGAGATGGAGAGCTTGGCATCCACCAATAGCAGTGAGGAGGCTTCCAGAACCGACCAATCGGAGAGTGAAGAGAGGACATTTGTGAGCAATCTCTACTGTTTTATGAAGGAAAGAGGCACGCCGATAGAGAGAATTCCCCACCTTGGCTTTAAACAGAGTGAGTGTGAATATAATATCATTTAAATCAGTGGTTTTCAGCTGCTTTTTACTTTGGGCATTAAACATCATATGGTGACCCTTATCCAAAACCTCAACGCTTAACTCTTACAATCATACAAATATAATTGAATAAATGTACATGCATTTTTCAAGAGATGCACCATATATCCGCCACTATAGCGGTATCGGCCAATATTTGTTCATTTTTAATGTCATCGGCCCGATTAAGAAAATGTGTCCGATATTTATTAAAGCTAATATAAATAATGTATTATTTCCTTCAGCCGAGACACTTCAGATGAGAACTGTTCGCCATGATGGATTTAAAATGCTTGAAATATGATTGGAATCTCTTGAAATAGGGTGAAAATATGGTTCAGTGCAACAAGTCTGTCATATCGGATACATAAAATCATAATGAGAACATCATCATAATTGTGTGCTTGGGACATGGCTTTTAATGGAGAGACTTTTGTTTTTGTAATCAGACTCTCAAAAGTTATATCAAAAATTGGATTTGTATTTATCGGCAAGTATATCAATATCAACTTTCAAATATGAATAAATATCGGTAGCCCTCATTTTTTTATATTATCAAGAACTGCTTAGGCCCGACAATATTCAAAATGGCTGAGAATTTACTTTCTAAATGGGTTGATGCTCTCAGTAGTCATAATTCACCTCACAAAACATTTTGTCATCACAAACTTTTTTTAACTATATAACATCTTATTATTAACATTTAGCATATTTTTTCAGAGCAGAACACACCTGCAAACACACCGCACATATACACACACACTGCATCTGTCGCTTTCCACGAGTGCAGTGTGTCAGGACATTTTTAAGCATTAGAGACTCAAATGACATGATTTTTGTTGTGAGAACTGCTTGATAAATTCTCTAAAATACACAACATCTTAAATTTGACTTGACCTTCTGAACTGTTTCCAGCTATTGAAAATATTAGTTATAATTTAGTCCCACATCTTGCATATAATCTCATTACACTTTATTTTAGTGTCTTAGTTACATATATTACATGTACATACCATAATAATAACGGTAAATAATGCATAATTACATGCAACTAACGCTCAACCAAACCCTAACCTTATAGTAAGTACATGTTGTTAATTATTATTACTCAGTACTTAAATATATAATTACACTGTAACAATGACACCTTAAAATAAAAAGTGTAACTCTTAAGGTGGCGCAGTTACACGTTACATGCACTTACTATTGTAGTAACAGTAAATGATGCACGCATAATTAGGAGTAACTAGCCCTAACCGTAACTCTATAGTACGTACAATACATGTTACTTGAGTAAGTACAATGAAACAACTGTACTTAAAGTCACAAAGTCACCTTAAAAAAAGGGTTACACTTTATTTTAAGGTGGCGCAGTTACACTGTAATTATACATTTAAGTACTGAGGAACTATATATACTTAGGGAAGGGTTAGGGTTTGGTTGAGGGTTAGTTGTATATGTAATTATGCATGATTTAGTATAGTAAGTACATGTAGTAACATGTAACTACATCAACTTAAAATAAAGTGGGTTACACTTTATTTTACAGTGTCCTTGTTAAACGTTACATGTAGTTACTATATCAAAAAATATAAATCATGCATAATTACATGCAACCGACCCTCAACCAAACCCTAACCCTTCCCTAAGTATATATAGTTCCTCAGTACTTAAATGTATAATTACAGTGTAACAAAGACACCTTCCCAGGTGAAAAATAAATACTATTAAATGTATTAAAAATAAATGAGAATATATTTGTATTGTATTAAAAACATACTCAAGTACATGTTTAATGCATTTAATAGTACGTATTTTTCACCTGGGTTAAAATAAAGTCTAACCCTTTATTTTTAAGGTGACGTTGTTACATTGTACTTACTCAAGTAAGTATTGAGTAATATTAATTAACATGTACTGTACGTACTATAGAGTTAGGGTTAGTTACTCGTAATCATGCGTACATCATTTACTGTTACTAATATAGTAAGTGCATGTAACGTGTAACTGCACCACCTTAAAATAAAGGGTTACACTGTACATGTACTTTCTATCCAGTTGTTAGGTCTGACGTCACGCAGCAGCGCTTCCTGGTCCAAACGCTCACTCTCATACCACAAGAAAAACTACAAACAGTGCTAATATACACACACAATGTGGTGTAATACTACAAAAAAAGTTATAATCATAAACTTTTTCTCCATACCAAAATTCCAGATGGCCAGACAGTGATATTAATATTAATATCTGTAGCGCTGTGACCACAAAGTTTAATGTGAAAAAATAACGCTTATAAACGGGCGTCGATGGCTTTCTCAAGTGAAACGAGTTGAGGCTTGGACCCAGAAACGGCGTTCCTTACGTCACGACTTAACAAGCGGAGAGGATTAGGGTTTGGTTGAGGGTTACTTGCATGTGATTGTGCATAATTTATAGTTTTTGCTATAGTAACTACATGTAACGTGTAGCAAGGACACTGTAAAATAAAGTTGAACCTCGTAATTCTTACAAAATCTTTTCTTCCAAACAAAGTTTTAAACTGTATTTAGCAGAGTTCCAGGATTTGGTAACAGGGTTTCATATCTCATATAAGATTAATAGATAATAAAAAGCACCTCCCTTCACTGAATGTTTGTTGAAATTGTTGTTTAAAATAACAATTTTGTTCTATTTTTAACATTGTGTGTTATGTGTTTTTTTTCTTCTTCCAGTCAACCTGTGGAAAATCTACAAAGCTGTGGAGACACTTGGAGGATATGATGCGGTATGTATCTCCTCACATTAACAAACCTCCAGCCTGTCGCTGGTCTATCGCCCCCATCTCTCATTCATGCTGCCGATAGCATTATCTTGTTGATATATTGTGCAAGTATGCCAACTGCCCAAGGCTTCTGCACCCAATGAGGAAGTTGAGAAGCAGGTCATGCATTCGCCTCTTGCTCTTGCTCAGTGGAAACTATGAGGGCTTCAGCAGTGACCGTTATGACCACAATGAGAACGGGGGTCCATCCTCCGCCTATAGCTTTCTGCCCAAACCTGTGTCTGCAAAGCTTTGTTCTCTCACCCTTCAGTTTCCACTCACTCGAAGGTGCTAAACTGTTTGTCTTTTTAATAAGTGTGCGACGTGTGGTCAGTAAAACCGATGTTTGACAAAACTGTATGTCTGTATATAATTTTAGCCTTGGTCAAAGAGGGTCTTGTTTCTTTGTGTGAATTGCATCAGGGAGTGGAAAGTTTGACCTTGTAGTCTAAAAAGAGTCATGCAAAAAATGCCATTATTGCATCAGTCAAACTTTATTCCAGTAACGCATCTCAAATGAGTGTCTCTAGACAGAGACTTCACAGCACTGACACCTGTCATTAAAAAGTACCTTGGTCATTAACTGATTTAGCAATGTGTCAGGCAGTTAGATTGGTAGTAAGAGCTGAAAACTTTATCAGCCTGTGAAAATAAATGTGGTGTATGTACTCAAACACACATTAGGAAACCTCAGAAACTGAGTGACTAATCATGGAGTTCCACTATGACAAAAGCTGATGGGACTGATAGTGCAATGCATGCAGTACACAAACTGTGAAACAAAATGCAGGCGTAAATGATAATTTAGCAATTTCAGAATTGCACATTAAAGCATGATCACATTAGTGAACCTTGGACAACATTTTTCCGGCAAATAAGGTCTATTGTCACACTGATGCATGAAGCACTGCTTATGTAAGGAATAAATACTGAATTATTAGAAAAATAACGACACAAAGAATTAGAATAATTCTAGATGTGAAACGCATTTTTCTAACAATTCAGCGGCAATTGTTCTGCTTATACTAGGGTTACCACACATCAAAACATTTTTCAGATGATGTACACACACCTAAAGGATTATTAGGAACACCATACTAATACTGTGTTTGACCCCCTTTCGCCTTCAGAACTGCCTTAATTCTACGTGGCATTGATTCAACAAGCTGCTGAAAGCATTCTTTAGAAATGTTGGCCCACATTGATAGGATAGCATCTTGCAGTTGATGGAGATTTGTGGGATGCACATCCAGGGCACGAAGCTCCCGTTCCACCACATCCCAAAGATTATCTATTGGGTTGAGATCTGGTGACTGTGGGGGCCATTTTAGTACAGTCAACTCATTGTCATGTTCAACTCAAGAAACCAATTTGAAATTATTTGAGCTTTGTGACATGGTGCATTATCCTGCTAGAAGTAGCCATCAGAGGATGGGTACATGGTGGTCATAAAGGGATGGACATGGACAGTGCTCAGGTAGGCCGTGGCATTTAAACGATGCCCAATTGGCACTGAGGGGCCTAAAGTGTGCCAAGAAAACATCACCCACACCATTACACCACCACCACCACCCGCCTGCACAGTGGTAACAAGGCATGATGGATCCATGCTCTCATTTTGTTTACTCCAAATTCTGACTCTACCATCTGAATGTCTCAACAGAAATCGAGACTCATTTTCTCCCACAGGACTGCCGCATACTGGATGTTCTTCCCTTTTCACACCATTCTTTGTAAACCCAAGAAATGGTTGTGTGTGAAAATCCCAGTAACTGAGCAGATTGTGAAATACTCAGACCGGCCCTTCTGGCACCAACAACCATGCCACGGGCAAAATTGCTTAAATCACCTTTCTTTACCATTCTGACATTCAGTTCAGGAGATTGTCTTGACCAGGACCACACCACTAAATGCATTGAAGCAGCTACCATGTGATTGGTTGATTAGATAATTGCATTAATGAGAAATTGAACAGGTATTTCTAATAATCCTTTAGGTGAGTGTGTTTTAAGACATTTGTCAGGTTTTGTCTATAAAACGCTCTTGTGATCCCACAACTAATACCAAAACAAATTTTATTTCTCCTAACGGAGGCACTGATAGCAGTCAAATGCAGTTATTAATGCAGTTATTGGAGAGAGAGAGAACTGTATCAATAACAGTGCATGTTTTGTTCAATAACCGATGTAACATCAACGTTTGTAAAATCTTGCTCCATCCTTCATCTTTACTCAAAGTACTAAGCACAACAGACAATCTGCATTAATAGACAGTTTTAGGTAATAGTGGCCCACAGCTGATGAGCAGAAGTATTTCAGTAAGACGGTGATAACGCGATGTACACAATATAAAACACAAAACTTCGGATCTTAAACACCCAGTAGACAATATACACATCCGTAATTATTCATACATGCAGGTTGTGATTCTGAGGAGCAAGCCGGCTGAAATAAACTGGTACTGACCCAACTTTCAAGAGCAAAGAACTCCGAGATGTAGGAAGCAAATCTTCCCAGGGCGGGACAAGTTTTTCGGAGGCGGACGACGTACAACATGGGCGGGCATTATGCAAATGTCTTTTCTAGTGACGTCACACAGTCGAAACACAAACGACTCGTTTAGGCGGTTCAGAGTCGATTCTTTCCTTTGGGAGACAATAACTTTATATTTCGTGCACTTTCGACTTTACAAGAATATTTATATTCACAAACAACGATATGACACTGCGTGAAAGGGAATATTTAAAAAAACATTATAGGGGCACTTTAAATATGTAATTCTGGTTTGATTGCTTGCGTTACATTGCGTTTAATTTTTTGTCCACCTGATGCGGGTGCAGTTCGGTTTGCGTTTTTTGTGTCAAATGGGTCCAGTCGGGACAGGTATAGAATTAAATTAGCATTGTTGTCGGATAACAGGTCAGATTTTCACTTAAGTACACTGAAGTGTGGGTTAACCAAACAGAATCCATGCAGGATTTCCCATTGAGAATTTGCATTCAGAATTTTCCTGCAAGTGAATTGTGACCAGTAGAAAGACCATCGAAACCATGTGATGCTGATTAGCATCTGTCTTGTATTCGAATCATTGTCAAAGTATCAATATACAGTAGGCAGTTAAACTCAGTTGGTGTATAATAACGTTGTGTTTGTTCACAGGTCACAGCGCGGAGGCTATGGAAGAATGTGTACGACGAGCTGGGTGGCAGTCCGGGCAGTACTAGTGCCGCCACATGCACACGCAGACACTACGAGAGGTAAACACACTCGCAAACTCAAACAATCCTAATGATTACAGCTACACTGCAGAAAAATGCTTTTCTTACTTAGTATTTTTGTCTTGTTTCTAGTCCAAACATCTAAAAATTCTTAAAACGAGATTACTTTGCTTCCTCCACTGGCAGATTATTTTGCTTATTTTAAGCAAAAATATTCTTAATTTTGAGTTATTTTCCCCCAAAACAAGACAATAATTTTTACTTGTCTAGTAAATGTTTCTTAATGTAAGAACTTTTTGACATTTTGACTAGAAACAAGACAAAAATACTAAGTAAGAAAAGCATTTTTACAGTGTATTTAGAGCTGTGCAATATTGAAGAAAAATGTGAAATGCAATACCTTGTTAAATAATATCGATAAATAATATCGATATTCAATATTGCTGTTAGTGTGTAAAATCTATTTAAATTATATTTGAAAAATTATTTAAAAACTGAGAATGATACCATTAGTGTTTCACATTCTTTCTGTGAAAAGAAAGCATCGCTACAACTTCTGAAAGTGACCAGCAGTGTTTTAGCCTAAATTTGTCACAAATCTGATTATATAATTTTAACATCAATGTAAACTAACAAAAAATGCAATGTCAATATTTAAATACCAAAAACTCATTGCTTGACTTGGTAATATATAGTTAAATCAACCTAAAACTGAACATCCAGAACATCCAGATAAACAAAAAACATCTGAACTAGCAGTGGATGTTTATTTTTGTTATTTTAATTTATCTTTGTTATTAAAAATAAGAAGTAAAGACAGTAGTCGTGACATGAATTAAATATAGACTGATACATAATAAAGCTAAAAGGTCATTCAGTCAAGAGCACTGAGTGATTTTCTCTTTTTCTTTTTTTGTTTGAGAGACATCGGCAGGTCTACTGTATTAGTCGCCTGTAACTTTAAGATGCAATGCACGGATCCTATTAACACGCATTCGGTTTATTTCCCCAACTGATGACAACTGTGTGTGTATTTGATAGTTTGAGTGTGTAATAAGACACGAAACAGAACTGAAGGGATCACACGCTTTCAGAGCGGCGACTTGTGCACAAGGAGTTTTTTTTCGCAAGTTATTGCGTTTAATAACTCTTTTTAACATCAAGCAAGTAACAGTCATGTGCCCAGTCTATTCTCTGCTATATGCGTCAACCTAAAACGTACACTTTTCACAATGCTGAAGTAGATTTGCGATATTTCTATCATTTTAATATATTGCGCAGCCCTATATAGCACATACTGTGCAGAACGAGAAGAGGTTGCAATGAAGAGTCATATTGCCCACAAGATTCAGAGCATGTGCTGTGACCGCGAGGCCATGGCACCGACAGTAAAACTCTTTCTTTGTGCAGGTTGGTGTTGCCCTTTGAGAGGCAGCTGAAAGGCGAGGAGGACAAACCGCTGCCACCCTCCAAACCTCGCAAACAGTACAAGAGGAGCCCTGAGAACAGGGGAAGTAAGCCAGAGAGCAAGAAGAAGAGGAAGATGGAGAGAGAAGAGTGCGAGGTGAGCGGCAAGAAATGCACTTAGATCAAAGAAGCTCTTTGTCAAATGTACAATACGGTTAGAGTTGAGCAAAACAGCCATGTGATGACAGACAGACGGTTGAATTGAGCCATTGAAATGGACTGTCTGATCAAGTTAATTAATCTAATGATTTTCATGCTACTGCACTAGTTTTGAGATAATATAATCCAACATTATATGCAGTAAATCTGAATTATGCACTGTACACACACTGCCTGGCCAAAAAAAAGTACCTGTTTGGATTGAATTAGGCAAATAATTTTAGAAGAACTGTTGGTAAATGTATAACATGCTAGAAACACAGTAATCGCTGCAATAATGATCCAATCACAGACTCTAATGGTGCGGTCACACCAGACGCCAATGAAGCGATAAGCGCAAGGGATTTACATGTTAACTCAATGCAAATACACGTATAGACATTCCGGAGGCAAGTTGTTAAAAATGCTCTTTACTCAATTTGAGCTATACATAGGGTGATTTCAGGGTGCACTTTTTGCAATTGAGACTTGGAAAAAGTGTCCCAATCACCCTATTGAATCTACCCGTTAGTTAAAGCCGGCAAATTGAGCTTATTTATTTTAAAACAATCCACATCAGCAATTTCCGTGGGCGTCGGAAGCAAATAAAAAGTGGATGGGTCTTAAGTTTTGACGCAAATCGATTGGAGGTTCAAATCTGCCTTTTGCCGAACTCCTTCTAATCCCTTTTCCCATCACATATCAGATCGGAAAGGCATTTATTTTCAATAAAAATTAAGAAAATATTAGAAAAGTGGAAATAAAGCGTCTAACGTGTTTAATAATGTGTTTCTCAGTTAGGGGTTGGTAAACAGACGGGATTAGAGACGATAAAAGTGAGTGGGTCCAGTGTTATGGGTCGTAAAAAGTGGGTGCATACACACACAATGGCCATTTATGAAACGAGACAAGCCGCCTGGCAGAAGCTCCATCCATGATGCGAAATTCACGTCTGTTGTGCAGTGAATGTCACGCGTGAATAAAGCAAATTTCACATGCGAATGAAGCACTCGCAATGCTCACGCGTCCAACTACGCGCGAATAGCACGATTTATTCGCTTAATTCGCGTCTGGTGTGAACGCCCCATTAGGCATTTGCCTATTTAAATCCAATTTGGCCTGGCAGTGTATCTCCAAATGTCATATGTGTGAGAATGTAACTGTCTGCTCCATGTCTTGAAGAGTCTCACTTTTGTTCTCAGGAGAAATTGGGATCAGATCATCACTGTGAGAGAGGCATGTGTTCCCATCCCAGTCAATGGATGCCATCCGATCGCCTAGACCCCGAGCAGTCGTCCACGATTCCTGTCTCCAGGGAGCACCCCCTCGTCCAGACTCCCACCCCGGCTGCGGTGATCTCTCCCTTGGAGAAGAAGAAGCGTCTGGCCCAGGCTAGCCTCACCGCCCCTTCCTCTGGCTCCTTGGAGGATGGTGGCGAACTGGAGAGACCCTCCGTCATTCAGCTTTCCCAATCCAACCAGTCTCCAGCATGCCCTTCCTCTACTCGCACCCGCCACTCTTCCGATGGCTCACCCCTTCCCGTCTCCTCTCCGTCTGACTCCCTGTCTCGTAGCCCATCTCCATACTCAGTCTCCTCTGAGGATTGTATAGCCATTACGACCCAGAAGTCTCCCGTCAAAGAGACCGAACGTAAGACTCCTTCTCGTTTGCCCACTCTCCCCACATCCAAGGCTGGTAGCACGGGAGTTTGCAAACCTCTCGGCTGTTACCCCAACAGCAAAGAACTTGCCAACTATCAGCACTTCCATTACCGGGAATTCCTGCAAGCTGGCCCAGCCCATTCCGAAAAGACCCAAAGGAGCCTTTCATGGACCTCGGATGGTAAATTCGGCACCAGACTTGCATCCCACAGGCTGCCCTCGCCTCTCTACACCAAAGCCTACCTGGTCCCTCATGCCTCCAGCTTCTCCAAAGTCTTACCCCGTGAACCCTGCAGGCTACAACCCACTTTTAAGCCACACATGTCCTACCACCAGCACCTCCTAAAGAGGCCCACCACCATAGATGAAGCCTACTTGAAGAAGATACCCGTGTCCTCTCCACTTCGCATGACGGACCGGAAAGAGAAAGCAAAGACTATGTTGCCCAAACCTCTGCCTACCCAGCAGTACTCCTTCCACCCCCATGCTGGTCTGACAATGCCCTACTTCCAAACCTTAGAGAGACCCCGGGGAGACTTAGCCGAACAGATAAAGTCTCTACCTTTTCAACCTGTACTTCTTCCAACCCACCTAACAATACCTCCTGCTCAGACCCAATCTATGAATTGCCCGCCAGTGGGAACCCCCTTTCATGGGTCTTATGAGGCTGCTTTGCCCTCCTACCCTTACCCGGTTCCAATCTGGCATTCACCTGCGGGGTATAACATGACAGGACTGCAGCCTTACTGAACTATCCTGGAACTACTGGTCCTTATGGTCTAGACCAGGGGTGGCCAACTTAGGTCCTGGAGAGCCACAGTCCTGCAGAGTTTCGCTCCAACACCTTGATTAGCTTGTTCAGGTGTGTTTGATTAGGGTTGGAGCAAAACTGTGGCTGCGTCCAAAACTGGCAAAATGCTGCCTTCGGAGGACACATTTGAAGGCAGGATCAAGCAACGTCCGAATCTAATGTTTGCTTCACTTGCAAATGTCTCCTGAAATGCCTTCATCGGATCGATTATTAAAGGCAGTGCTGCCTTTGGTATCCCACAATCCTGTGCTTTCCATTCAGTGACTGTTGAGCTGGGGAAAAAGATGGCGTCTGAAAGTTGCGTTTACTGGTCAGATTGTGTGTAAATGTATCTTTTTTTTTTTACCAATATTTTCCACTTCTGATGCATTTCTAGCGAGAAATTACTAATGTAATAATTAAGTATGTGTTTAGTTCACACCAAAGCTCTCTCTATTTTGCTGTAGATCATTAAACTATTACACTGCCTTAGAAGTATTTCCGAAATCAGTTTCGTGAGGTGCCTTCATGTGCAGTACGCTGCCATACAAGCCATTGTTTCATAAGGCAGCGAGGCGACGAGTCAGCTGTCTAGGCTTTCAGACGCAGCCTGTGTCTTTCTAGAACCGACGTTGACGACCCCTTGTCTAGACTAAACTTTTATTGTGCAACATGAAATCAAAACTGAACATGCTCATTTTTCTTAATACATATTTTAGCCATGTTATTCAAAAGAAAGCTGCCTTTTGTAATCAAAATATAATATGCTCACACGCTAAAGGTGTGTTCACACTTCACAGGTCAGTTTGGATTGATTGGTAATTTAGTCCTGGTCCACTTAGAGTTCACATTGGCATTTTAACACCGAACCTAAATATAATGAAGCGAAAGGCATAGGGATACGGTCACAACCTGATTGGCTTTTATTATGTATATTTCATGACTGAATTTACCAAAAAACACATATGATGAGAAAAAAACAGCATTCTCGTTTCCACTGAGCGGTATGGTTCAGTACAGTACGCAATTTTTGTGTTTCCATGATCTCGATTGTGTAATGTACATCTTCACTAAAAAAGATGGGTCTCATCTTCCTGTTTTTGTTTTGTTTAGATGTCTTTGGTCCGTGTTGCGTTCATATTTCAGCCGACCTGCACCAATTTGGTTGGAAGCAGATTGAGACCCATCTTTTCAGTGCTCTCAGCCCTCGTTTGGTTCACACGTATTCAAATGAACCGCACTAACAGAGCAATCACACCAGGGCTCGTTTTAATCCAACCAAACATGTCAAGTGTGAACACACCCTTAAAAAGCCACTTAAATTAAACCAACGTGAGCTGGCTATTTCAGTCCTCCACAAATTACAACAAACTCTAATGTGGATTGGTTAAATTAATTTCATGACTGTTACATGTGAGGTCCTGTAATTGGTTGAGCATGGCATATACAGCAACATATAATCGATTCCCAATGTACACACAATACTGATCAAATGCATCAGTGAATGCACTGTAAATCGCTTTGGATGAATGTGTTTGCCAAATGCTCTTAAAATCTGCATGTCACATGCTGAATTAATTGTAAACAAATAAGCCATTCAGCTAATAAATTATTGAAACAATTCAGGGTCCAGAGTAAATAATCAAGGTTTTTGTGTTAATGAATCATTATCAGAGCTAGTCTAGAAGAATTTTCATATAAAGGTAAATCCTTTAATACTGTATTTTTATTACTTTTATATGACAGTCTCAAGGTACTTGGCACAAAATGATGCACCAATAATGTGAAAAATCACTGTAATGCACAATTGTATAGTGAATGTAAAAAATATTTTTGTATAAAATAAATTTGTCAAGATCATGTCAGGTCTTCCCTGTGAATTTCCTGCAAAGAGTCTAGCAATGAGATGCAAAGAGAGAGAGAGAAGACAAACACCATCTTTATTTTAAAGGAAAGACAAACATGGAGAACATTAATTTTCAAGACTTTCAACATAAATGGAATGTAATCTTTGCCTACACATTTTCAATCTCCCTTGCAAAAATGTGCAAACTTCTGTAATGCATCGTCGCAGATTATAAGTATGAGCTCATTGTTGTAACAGTACAGGTAATGCATTGTATTTTTGAGGACATTTTGGAAGTAGCCAAGCCACAGCGAACAATAGGTCACAAACTTTCTAATGAAGTAATGAAACCTACATTCACAAAAAGGATAACAATGGAGATTCTTACGTTTCAGACTTGCAGAACACCCTTTTCCTTGATGTTAAATCCGCTAATAAAGCAACCAATGAAGAATTAGTTCCCTATAAAAAGTGCAATTCGATTGTGCATATTTCACTATAGGAGTGTTTAGTGCATATTTCACTATAGGAGTGTTTAGTGCATATTTCACTATAGGAGTGTTTAGTGCATATTTCAGTGGGGTAACTCGTGTGGAACGAGTTTGTAGTAAGCGCCGCAGGACGGGCAGCGCTGGGATTCACCCTGATGCAACCAAAACCAAACCACTGCAGTGTTGTCTTCTTCACCTTCAGAAAAAGAAAATGCCACAGGTTATTAGTTTATTAGGTGACGGCTCATGCTAATAATATACAGATAACTGACAAAAGCTGTTTCCATCCATCTATTTTTATGCGAATGTTTAGATATTGCATTTAAAAAAAGATAAGATGCATTAAAAAAAATCCCTATGCGCTTAAATGAGGCGGTTACTTTTTTATTCGATAAGACAACATGCGCATAAACTATGATGGACACACGTTTACTGGATAAATCCCTCGATGCGCATCTAAAACTCTGTGCCTCAACAGAGGTTGCGATTGGATAACTGGACTAACCAGCGGACCAATCAGATGTTGGTTTGGTGGCTCTGAATGGCTGAAGCTGAAGTCTGTCATCAAAATGATTTGGTTTAATCCCCTCCAGAAGTGTTTCACACAATTGCGTTCCCAAAAACCAATGGAACTCATTTATGATGGAGGGAAAAAAAAGAGGGCACGATCGCAACAACTTCCATTTTTATTGTGTTTATCATATTTTGTGCCAATTTCCCTGGAAGTCCTCCGGTCCTCTTCATTTAAGGGTCGCACTTGGCTTCTTCGCAGTCAAGAGTGACCGAAGCCTTAAAATGTAACACCAAATCTTGTATCACCAAAAGATTCCCTGAGTTTTTGTATTTTTGCATATATCCCATTCATTTCCCATGACGGTCATTTTTGACCCCGAAGGAGACAAGTGTGACTTTTTTTTCCCGACCCTCTAACATAACTGAATCATCTCCATGATTTCTTTTGAGTGTTCACATAGCTAACGCGACAAAAGTCACCAAGCGTCATCCCATTCCAATGAAGCAAAAAAAAACTATTTTCAAAACGTAAAATGTTTTTGACATTTTTTACAGAAGAGATGGAAACGCTGTTTTATTCACAAGTATTTTATACAATATTTCAATTTTGCGCATAACTTAAATTCACAACTTTGGATGGAAAATTTGGAAGAGCCCTAAAGTCTGCACTGGCCTTGCTCATTATTAACACTTAAAGACTTTTAAGTAAACATCCTGAATGTTTAATGATTCAACACTGATTGGTGAGAACTTGACTAGAAATATGTCTGAACAGAAATCAAAATGAAATGATAATATCACTTACAAACACAGCCAACCATCCTCTTGTTGGTTATGGAGGGGACGATATGAGGGTCTTGTTTGGAGCCGGCATACTCCTTGGGTTTTAAGATGTTATATGGATCCTGGTGGAGAAGAGCAGCTTTGATTCTTCTGAACTCTCACAGGACTCTTTATTTATTTAGTTATTTTTACACATAATACTTTACCGTTCCTTTCTTGGAAGCTTGCAACACGATCTTCTCCAGACCGGTGGCCTGCTCATCATCTGTGGGAATGCCTGAACACAAGAACACCAGTAATAATGTTACAGACTACGACTGCAAGGTGTATCCATGCTCCTCAAACAGTTATCATGGGGCTACTTAAGGTACTAATAGAAGCCCATTTCAGCCAGGTCAAAATTATGAGAAAGATTTAACTTTATATTGCATTATATTGCAGTTATCATCTCATAATTATGACTTTTGGGGGTGTTTTATATAACACCCACCCACACACATACATAAACACACATACATACACACTTCATACATAAACACCCACCCACACATATACATACAAAACACACAATGCATACATTAACAACACACACGTTTGTTTCACTATTTTAGAGGGGACATTACATAGACTTCCATTGATTTTATATCAGGTTAATTATATTTGCTATCCCTAACCCAACCCCTATCCCTAAACCTACCCATCACAGAAACATGTGCAGAACAATAGATTTAAATAAAAACATGTTTTGGCTGATTTATACGCATTTTTAACTACCAGCCAAATGTTCTCACTAGAGAGGTTTTTTTCATATTTTACTATACAAGTGAGGACATTTGTGCCTTCACAAGTATTGCCAAACAAGGAACACACACACACAGATACATACAAAACACACACAGACTTAACGCAACGCAAGCACGCACGTGTGTATTTCAACCTTTTGCCATAATTACGACTCATAATTTTCGAGTTGTTATTATTATAACTCTCATAATTCCGACATATCTAACAATTATTTACCATTAGCATACCATGATTATGTATTTATTTGTATTTTTGCTGATGTATCGGAAATGGGTTTCCACAGGCAATCATTGATTTTCCCTGCTATTACTGTTAGTAACTTATGCAAAAAACTCCTGCCAGGACAACTGTTACAGGAGGACAGCGATTAAGAGGATTATACGTCAGGGCGAATTCACCGACAACTCTCCAGTGAGGACAAAAAGGTCGAAGTAGTAGAGACAATTTGATACCCCAAAAACTACCACTCAAGCCGGTGTGTGAAAAGAAGATGAATGTTTATTAGAGGGACAGTGACGCGCTACTAACGTTACTCAGACAGATTCACTGTCGATCTAAAACGGTGTTTTCCAGCGCAAACACGCACGTAAAACAAGCCATTGATCGAGCTGTACCTCCAGATGCCAGTCCGCGAGCGACAGCCGGAGATGAGAGAGGCAAACGGCTGAAAACAGCAGCGCGAGTCGCTGATCTCAAAATGAGCCTGGCCGCCATTGTAACAGAAACACTGCGCATGCGCGTTGCGTCACAGCTCATATAACGGCGCGCCAGTAAATGCGCAATGCTGACATCTAGCGCTCTGGACGACTAGTGTGTTGGAAATCTTTTTTAGGGTCTATGGAAAATACACGAAATACTAAATATATACGAAAAACTAAATACTGATATATAAGAATTACGACTCTTTAGAAAACAATAACATTAGCAACCGAAAGAAATCACTTAAAATTGGCTGAAAGTTACAGTAGTGTGGAGACAGAAGCCTGGCTGTAAAACAATGTATACAATTTACAAAATAGGGGCTAAATTACGCGCAACTCAAAGTGCACATTACAGAATTGCTGAATATGACTGATGCAAGAGTCATTTAAGATTTCCAAATAAAATATCTGTGTTGGTTGATTTTTTTGTATTATTCTATATTTTTACTTGTTATTCTTTTTTTTTCTTCATTTTTATCCCTTTGTTGCACTTTGAGATTCTTCGGAATGAAAAGTGCATTATAAATAAAATCTATTATTATTATTATTATTATTATTATTGTTAGCCTGTATAAATATATCAGGCTATAAACATCAAAAAAATGCCACAAAAGAAATGGAAAACAGAGTACAACTGTAGCCTACCTTAAAGGGATATTTCATATATAAAATCATTTACTCACCCTCAAGCTGTTTCAATCCTGCAGGAGTTTCTTTCTTTTGTAGGATATTTTGAAGAAAATGGGTAACAAAACAGTTTCTTTTCCCCATTGACATCTATAGTATTTTATTTTTATTTTTTCATATTATGGTAGTCAATGGAGGCCATAAACAGTTACCCACATTCTTCAGAATATCTTCTTGTGTTCAGCAGAAAAAAACATGCAGGCTGATTGTGAATAAATTATGATAGAATTTGTATTTTTGGGTGAATTATCCCTTTAAGATACTGCTTCCACAAAAACAGAATTTTCACAATCTCTTAGATTGAGAACTAGAATTATAAATGTATATTTTGTTAACTATATACGATATAAAGTATACAACAACAACAAAAAATATTCTGACACCAAATGACATTATTATTTTGTTGGGCATTGCGCAGAATTGCGCCGCTTTAACCTGCTTGAGGGCGCGGTGACATCATCGCGCGTCATTTGTTGTATTTTGGCGCGAAATTCCCCATCAGAGCTGGTTTCCGCAGTGATCGCACATGAGGATGTAAACAGCTGAAAGTTTGGGATTTCTTTTGGCGTTTTTGTGTGAGTGTTGTAGAAGCCGAGCTGATTCTCTGACGACAGAACTGAACTCAAGCACTTTTGATCGAGGCGTGTTGGGTTACAGTCACAATGTCGGACGCCAGTGATCTCAGTGGAGGAGAAGAGAGCCAGGAGGACGTGCTGACCCCAGCTGAGCTCATCACCAAACTGGAGGAGGTCAGACACATTTAGGCCTGCTCAAATTAGCAACACACACACACACACACACACACACACACACACACACACACACACGGAAAGGTGTTTTCAGGAAAGTTTGTATTTTTGTTTTCCAGTACAAATATTTAAAAATTCTTCGATTAACTTTAGAAGCAGAATGATTAAGTTAAGTCTTGTATACTACTGAAAATAAATGCTTAAAAAATAAAAGATCTGTCAGAAAGGTAAGATAAATAATTTGAAATCCCACTGACATACCTTTTTTCTTATTAAAGGTGCACTATGTAGTATTTTTGCAGTAAAATATCCAAAAACCACTAGGCCAGTGTTATATATTTTGTTCAGTTGAGTACCTACAATATCCCAAATGATTCCAACTATTTGTAATCTGTGAGAAAATTGCTATTTTAACTAAGGACAGGGACGTGTCAGCATAGCGTTTAAGCGAGTCGCCTGTCAATCGCGTCATATCTGAGTTACCTTCAGCTTTATCCTGCAGAAGCGCTTTACTCTTAGCAGTGTGAACATGTCACAGCAGCGCCGAGCGAACACACAGAGGAACGTCAGAACATCATTTTAAACACTCTTAAATGTATCTAATATGATCAACAGAGCTGCATTACGTCATAATCATGAAAAGCGTGTCCCGTCCCGTCATAATAAAAGTCCTGCTGCTCGCGAGCCGTGTGTTTTTATAACAATCACTCCAGCGGCCGTGCTCAGCTCCACAGCACTCGGTCCTGCTCTGCTTGACATTTAACGTTAATAACCGCATCCATGAACGTGATTTCTGCCCGAGTCCTTTTTTCCACCGACTGTGAGGTGAAGACCACATGTCCCAAGATACTTGGCGTCATCAAACTACGCCTTTGTTTAGAATAGGCGCCTTCTAGTGGACGGAAAGTTGCATAGTGCACCTTTAACTCTTTCCCCGCCAAACATGGAAATTTCCGTTATTTGTGAGAAAACGCTTCCAGGCCAATAACGGAATTTTCTGAGTTTCCGAGTTTTGACTGTCGGACGCTAGGGGGCGCTATTGCGCATCTTCTGAATGAGAGTACTGAATCTCCTGATCAAAACACACGTGAGGAAGACGCAGTGAAACGAGCGATCGCATATAATCATATGCATATTAAAAATAACGCGATCATCCTCATTAAACAGCATATGAATCAAAACTGCCTAATGTTACTGAATGAAATGTGGACCTAGGATGAGCTACAGGACTGTGTAAGCATTAGGGGTGTTGATGGACTCGATCTACTCCATCTGTGTTTGATCATCGCTCTGAATCTGATCTGGAAACAGTCTTTCACAAAAATTTAATTTTCTCAGCTTTTTGTTCAAAATGTTGCTTTTTTTATGAAACCTACCCATATTCAAGTGTTGATAAAAAAGGAATGCATGAAGCTAGAATAAAATGATTTTTTTGTTTAAAAGAAGAGGGTCAGATCTTTATTTTGATATATTGCATGCTCAGATATTCATTTAACAAAATATTCTATGGGCTATTAAATTTTGGTGAAAATTGTCAAAAACCCTGGCGGTGGCTGGCAACTTTTTTTTTAAACGCTGGCGGGGAAAGAGTTAAAGGTGCAGTAAGCGACCCCAAATTCACAAACAAGCTATGCAGCACAGCCCCCCCACCCCCGAGTGGACACGCCCCTTTTTGCTGATTGGTTGCAAGTGTGTTTTAGTGCTTAGTCTGATTCACTTTTAATCGTTTACTGCACCTTAAAGGTAGCCTGACAAGCCAGACCCACATCCGGATGTTTGTTCTGGAAACTCACCATTGACAGCTCAATCTGAGGGGCGGATAAACGGTTGTCTTTCAAACTCCCTCTGCACGCGATAAGATAGCGCTACAACCAACCAGAGCAACGAAGGTGAAGCAGAGCTCGCTGACTGATTAAACTTGCGCCGTATCCGGTCGGCTAAACTCCGAACACATCTTCCCTTTTTAAGAATGACTTCAGTGCCGTTCTTTGTTCTTTACTCAGAGAAAAGCTTAACTCCAAGTCTTCCAGAGTCGCGGTCAAAGCTGATTCGAAAGAATCCAGTTTCTGTGTTTACTAGTCACACACACAACTCGGCTGTCATTGTGTTAAGCCCCGCCCACAGACTCTATACACAATGTGATTGGCCCGACCAGAGTTTGGCTTTTCCAGCTCAGAAGTGTATTGAGAGTTGCTAGACGACACTCGCAGGCAGATTAGATTTGCTGCTAGGGTGCGTCTAGATTTCTAGGCTATCTTAAAGGGATAGTTTACCCAAAAATAAAAAATCTGTCATTAATTCCTTACTCATGTGAATTTAAGCAGCATCTAGTGGAGAGGTTGGGAACCGCTCACCTCTGCCTTTCGAAGCACATATAGAAGCTACGGTGGCTGACACAGGACAACATGTAGTCGTTTGAGATAATGAAATAGTGGCTGTGGAAAATGCTGCCTTCGGAGGACACATTTGAAGGCAGGAAGGCATCAAGCAACGTCCAAATCTAATGTTTGCTTCACTTCCTGTCTCCTGAAATGCCTTAATCTGATCGATTTTTGAAGGCAGTACATGTCTCCTTCGCTGCCTTTGGTATCCCACAATCCTGTGCTTTCCATTCAGTGACAGTTAAACTGGGAAAAAAGATGGCGTCTGAAAGTTGCGTTTGCTGGTTAGTTTGTGTGTAAATGTAGGTTTTTAACCAATATTTTCCACTTCTGATGCATTTCTAGCGATAAATTACTAATGTTGTAATTAAATATGTGTTTAGTTCACACCAAAGCTCTCTCTATTTTGCTGTAGATCATTAAACTGTTGCACTGCCTCAAATGTCTGTCCGAAATCAGTTTGGTGAGGTGCCTTAATGCACAAAACGCTGCCTTACAAGCCATTGTCTCATAAGGCAGCGAGTCACTGTCTAGGTTTTTGGACGCTGCCTGTGTTTTCTCATGTGTGTCAGTTGTTCTGTGTTTCAGGCATGGCTTAATGAGAAGTTTTCTCCAGAACTGTTGGAGACCAAGTCCGAGTTGGTGGAGTGTGTGATGGAGCAGATAACACACATGGTATGGATCTGTGTTCAGTGTTTGATGAAATTCGTTGTATGCTAAATTAAGTTAGTTGACAAATAAAATTGACCTGTTTTTGATATTAGGCTTTTAGATTAAAGTGCTTTTACAATGTGTGCTACAACCATTTACAAACACGACAATATTCCTCTTAGCTTTTAGTAACTTCACTTAAAAAGATTTTCCATATAAAATAAGAAACATGAAAACATAACACAGCGTGTGCAATAACAATTATGATATACAAGAAAAATGTATCGTGCAAAGTATAAAAAATATGTACAATTTGAATTGTATTTAAAGATGCAGTAAGCAATTCCTGACCAAGCAGCACAACAAACTTTTAGCCATTCAGCAGCAGGGGGCGAGGAGAGGGAGTTAGCCAATTAGCTGTGGTGGGCGTGTCCCCATAATATGAGGGAGGAGAGAATGTTAATCAGCGACAGGGGGCGTGTCCACTCATGATTTGGGAGGAGAGGGAGTTAGCCAATTAGCTGTGGTGGGCGTGTCCCCATGATATGAGGGAGGAGAGAATGTTAATCAGCGATAGGGGGCGTGTCCACTCATGATTGGGGAGGAGAGGGAGTTAGCCAATTAGCTGTTGTGGGCGTGTCCCCATAAAATGGGGGAGGAGAGAAAGGTAATCAGCTGTAGGGGGTGTGTCCACACAATATGGCAGAGGATAGAGAGTGAGCCAATCAGCATTACGGGGCGTGGCCACTCATGATGGGCGAGGAGAGAGCCAATCAGCAGCAGGGGGTGTGTCCACTCATGAGGAGACAGAACAAAAGAGAGATTTGAAGAAAGAATGTAGAAAAAGAGATGGCTGAGAGATATTACTATAGAAAAGGTCAGGAATATCATTGGATATTTACTTTTTATTTATATATTTAAGTGATATTCACAAAGAAGGGTTATGATCAGTCAACAGCTCTAAGACCCACGTTAATATTAGAAAAGCTGTTGAGTGCAGTTCTTTCTTGTCATTCATTTGTTATATATAGTTGTTTTTTGGGAAGCTTTATTGTGCTTCGCTTCTGTTATGATAAAAAGACATCACTCTTGCATTGCCTGTTTGTGCATTTTGGGGGCGGAGGGTTGGAGGGAAGGTTGAGTTCAGATATCAACTGTGTTTCTCAGAAATCACTTACTGCACTTTAAAATATTTTTAGATGAAGTATAGCATGAAATTTAGCCTTTGTAATTTGCGTGTGCAGGAGGAAAATCTCCAGAGGGTGAGGAAAGGTGATGTGAAGGCCAGTGTCCATCGCATGGAGATCGATCGCATCCGCTTCGTTCTGAGCAGCTACCTCCGCTCTAGGCTCCAGAAGGTATCCTGAAAATGACTTCAGTCAGTCATTTAGCTCAGGGGTTTTCCAACTGGGGTGGATAAAGTCTACCAAACATTGTTTAATTTCCAAATGTTTCTCACCTTTCTTGCTGTACTTTCCAGAATTGTATATGTATATGTTTGCATTGTATCTTTCTAGTGAGTTTTTCTCACTATAGTCCCCTTTATCTTGCTCACTCGGGTTCTTAAAGGGTTAGTTCACCCAAAAATGAAATGTATGTCATTAACTCCTCACCCTAATGTCGTTCCACACCCTTAAGACCTCCGTTCATCTTCACACACAGTTTAAGATATTATATCTTTTAGTCCCAGAGCATATGCAGTCTATGCACACTATACTGTCCATGTCCAGAAAGGGAATAAAAACATCATCACAGTAGTCCATATGAGACATCAGTGGGTTAATTAGAGTCTCTTGAAGCATCCAAAATACATTTGGGTCCAAAAATAACAAAAACTACGACTTTATTCAGCATTGTCTTCTCTTCCTCAAACCTCAAATAAAGATTCAATCGGTCATGAATCAGTGAATCAATCAATGATTCGGATCACCAATGTCACGTGATTTCAGCAGTTTGACACGCAATCCACACTGCTGAAATCACGAGACATTGACGATCTGCTCTGCTTTATTCTGTGTTGTCTATTTAAAAATGTTTAGACATAAATGGTGGTAATCAAATGATTAGGTTCGTGTTTTCCGCATCATGGAAATAGTAGTGGCCTAAGGTTAGAATTAAAAAAAGACGTGAATCAATGGTAAAATACACTGCAGGCATGTTTTTTAGGTAAGTACTTATTATATACTTAATTGTAAAAAAGTACTTGTATATACTTAATTGTTGTCTCATCTGCAGATAGAGAAGTTTTTTCCTCATGTCTTGGAGAAGGAAAAGTCTCGTGCAGATGGAGATCCTTCGTTTCTCTCGCCTGAAGAGTTTGCCTTCGCTAAAGAGTGAGTTCTTTCTGATGCTGATGAAGAGAGAACAGGGATAGTTTAGTTTAAATACAGTTATAATATCTGCTGATGAAGAGAGAACAGGGATAGTTTAGTTTAATTACGGTTATAATATCTGCTTATGAAGAGAGAAAAGGGATAGTTTAGTTTAATTACGGTTATAATATCTGCTGATGAAGAGAGAAAAGGGATAGTTTAGTTTAATTACGGTTATAATATCTGCTGATGAAGAGAGAACAGGGATAGTTTAGTTTAATTACGGTTATAATATCTGCTGATGAAGAGAAAACAGGGATAGTTTAGTTTAATTACGGTTATAATATCTGCTGATGAAGAGAGAACAGGGATAGTTTAGTTTAATTACGGTTATAATATCTGCTGATGAAGAGAGAACAGGGATAGTTTAGTTTAATTACGGTTATAATATCTGCTGATGAAGAGAGAACAGGGATAGTTTAGTTTAATTATGGTTATAATATCTGCTGATGAAGAGAGAACAGGGATAGTTTAGTTTAATTACGGTTATAATATCTGCTGATGAAGAGAGAAAAGGGATAGTTTAGTTTAATTATGGTTATAATATCTGCTGATGAAGAGAGAACAGGGATAGTTTAGTTTAATTACGGTTATAATATCTGCTGATGAAGAGAACAGGGATAGTTTAGTTTAATTACGGTTATAACTCATGTTGTCATCTTGCTTTATGTCATGCTATTGCATTTGTGTTTGTACTGTATCAATAAATGTGAAAGACGGACGACAGCTTGAGCGACTCCCAAATGTGCTCGACTACAGCAACTCTTCCTCTTCTCCACATGTTCCTGGGGGTGGGGGTTTTGTATATTTTAGGGTTAGTGATGTCAATAACCCAGGAGGAAGCTTATGTAGTCCCTACCAGCCGTTTGTTGTAGTCCCTAAAAAGTGATTTCTTATATTATAAAATATTTCCCTTTGCTTTAAACTTTGAGCGTTGTAACTTTGCAGATGTTGTTTATGCTCAAACAGCAACATAACTAAAGTTAAAAAAGTCAAATCATAATCAACCACCCCTTTAACTTTCTACAAAAATGGCTGTTTGGGCAACATGTTGTGTGATTTTTGTCACAGTCGGTTTGTCTTGTAATTCACAGAACTTCTGTGTTGTTTTTTTAGGTATCTGGCCAACACTGAGGTCTACCTGCGAGCTGTGGCTCTGAAACACATGCCTCCAAACCTGCAGAACATTGACATGCTGAAGGCCGGTGAGAAACAGTTCATTGAATCATAGACAGTAAGCCAACATTACTTAAAGGGGGGGTGAAACACTCAGTTTCAGTCAATCTCATGTCAATCTTGAGTTCCTATAGAGTAGTATTGCATCCTTCATATCTCCGAAAAGTCTTTAGTTTTATTATATTTATAAAAGAAATATCGGCTGTACCGAGTCTTTCCGGAAAAAAACGAGTGCCTGGAGGCGTATCGTGTGGGTCGGAGCTAAAGAATGACGATCGCGCACAAAGCGGTGACGTCCTCAAGCGTGGAGAAACCCATGGCTATCTCAGCTAATACAGATATGATCCAGAATCAAATCTGAGGCTGAAATAAATTGAACAGGATAAACAGCAACAGCAGGACGTCCGTCTCTGTGGTATGGACTGTATTTAGTGGCCTGTCAACATCTGTGTGTGTTTACTCGCAGTTTATGAGGACATGATTCGGTTTATGGACTATTGTATGCGACTAAACCTTAGCAGTAGCAAGCAAAACGGTTTTGCACGTCAGACTAGTGTAACGTTATACAGAGAACAACAATGGACTAACCGTTAGCGCATTTGAATGACGAAGCACGCGATCGTGTTGTTTACTGATGTTTACTCACGCGACGATAGCGACAGCACAGACATTTGAAGCAGTTTTACTCACCGGTTTCTTCCAAAGCAGGACCGAACCTTTATCGCTGGGACCGCTCCGTCAAAAACACACTTCTTTGGTATGATTTGGTGAAGTCCTGACAGCAGTGACAGTGGAGATCCACTTTGCGACGCGACTGAAGCGATGTTGTGAAGCTTCCCGTCATTTCTGCGTTCAAATCGGTTCAAATGCAGCGCTGCCTTCCCGGAATGCTGTGCTGAAGCGTTGAAGCCGCTCGACGTCACCCACAGGAATAAAGTGGAGTGCGGCGCGGACTATAACGACGACTGGATCTGCAGCTGAGCGAGTGTTTATGGGCATGCATTTCCTCTCTCGCTCTAGTCACGCGCGCGCACCCTACCGGGAGAAGAGCCCGTACGGCCCATTCAAGGACCTTCCGTTCTATTAACGTCAAATTGAGCCATACTCGAAAAAAACCTCTCCGAAACTTGTGAGAAACCGGAAGGAGTATTTTTGACACATAAATACTCCATCAAACCTCCAACATTAGTTTTTGAAACTTTGTCTATGTTTAGGATGGGAATCCAAGTCTTTAACAGTGTAAAAAGCTCAGTATGCCTGAAACAGCATTTCACCCCCCCTTTAATTTTCTTAAATCTTTCCCCGCCATTAACAGAATTTTCCAGCTTTACGTGTTTTCACTGTTAAAACAGTACACATCTTCTGAAAGATAACAGAATCTCCAGATCAAAACACAGGGAAAGAAGCAGCAGAAACAAGCAATATCATATGTAATCATATGCCTATGTAAAATAATGTGATTATCAAGAAATTATGAGAAATGCTAGCGCTGGCTGGCAACTTTTTTTAAAACCACTGGCATGGAAAGAGTTAATGTTTTAAAGCAGCACTAGGTAACTTTTCAACCTTCATAATATATTTTTTAAGACTCTTGTGATGATAAATCGACTTACAATAGGTTGAATGACACGTGTGCCATAGCCTGATGGGGTCTGTATCGTTTTTAATCGTACTTTTAAACTTCGGGTTTCGAGAACAAACAAAATTCGACTGCTTTACGGCATATACGTCACTTCCACCAACACCCACACTTCCTTAAATTCGGACGTGCGAGCCCAACTTTGTTCGTCTGATAATATAGTCGTGTCCGAAGCAGCACAGACAAATAAGAAACAAAAGGTTTTGTTGGAGGAAAGCAATAAGAGGAAACAAAAAAGTGATGTGATTAAAGGCAGGACGAGGATCAACATGTGACCAGCGTTTGCTCGTTGGCGTGAGCTGAAGGAGGCGTGCCCGACCGATGCTGTCCTGCTTGTTACGGTGATTACCTACCACTCAAACATTGAACTGAAGTATCATATAGATTCTGTAAAACGCTAACCAATAGACTACTATAATGGCGCTGGCTTGTTAACGTGAGCATCGTGATTATTTGGCGTTTGAAAAAAATAAAACCCATGAAATTATATTCATATGACATGCTGAAACATAAGCCACTGACAGTAACGTTACCTGGGATGAAGACATACGGGGATAAATAGGCATACGGGGTCTGCGGGTTATGAGACGACCCGCGCATCACTAGTTCAGGGCTATCAGGGTTGTCATGCCAACAAATGCACGCGCGATGGCATCCCCTGTTGTAGGATGACAGCTTATGACAGTAGTTGAGGACATTATTTTTTCCAAACTGTAGGGGGACCCCAAGAGCAAAAGTAGCCAAGTGCTGCTTTAAAATATAAATGTAATACTGTATTTTGCTGTTATATTTTGACATTTACTAGCCACAAAAGGCTGTAATAAGTCAAATTCCGCAAGCTGTTTTCCAATTATAATATTAATCATAATTCAATAATACAAATAATTTTCCTTAATATTGTAATTGCCATTAATTTGGATAAATATAATTTAACAGTAAATTATTTGAATTATGTTTTAAAGTGGGAAAAAAAATGTTTCCACGACCTAGTCAGTTACATAAAATTAATATAATTTATAACTCCTGGATATGATGATTACATCTAAAGTTGTGTCAATTTAACAGCCCAGAGTGTGTGGAAGGTGTGCACATATTTACGCAGTTCATAAAAAAAAAAAAAAAATGAAGCTTGGATTTGCACCCTATTTGATGTGCATGTACACACACCTAACGTATCATTAGGAACACCTGTTCAATTTCTCATTAATGCAATGATCTAATCAACCAATCACATGGCAGTTGCTTCAATGCATTTAGGGCTGTGTTCCTGGTCAAGCCAATCTCCTGAACTCCAAACTGAATGTCAGAATGGGAAAGAAAGGGGATTTAAGCAAATTGAGCGTGGCATGGTTGTTGGTGCGAGGCGGGCCGGTCTGAGTATTTCACAATCCGCTGATTTTCTCACACAACCATTTCTAGGGCTTACAAAGAATGGTGTGAAAAGGGAAAAACATTCAATATGCTGCAGTCCTGTGGCCGGAAATACCTTATTGATGCTAGAGGTCAGAGGAGAATGGGCCGACTGATTCAAGCTGATAGAAGAGCAACTTTGACTGAAATAACCACTCGTTGCAACCAAGGTATGCACAAAGCATTTGTGAAGCCACAACACACACAACCTTGAGGCGGATGGGCTCAACAGCAGAAGACCCCACCGGGTACCACTCATCTCCACTACAAATAGGAAACAGAGGCTACAATTTGCACAAGCTCACCAAAATTGGACATTTGAAGACTAGAAAAATGTTGCCTGGTCTGATGAGTCTCGATTTCTGTTGAGACATTCAGATGGTAGAGTCAGACTTTGGAGTAAACTGAATGAGAACATGGATCCATCATGCCCTATTACCACTGTGCAGGCTGGTGGTGGTGGTGTAATGGTGTGGGGGATGTTTTCTTGGCACACTTTAGGCCCCTTAGTGCCAATTGGGCATTGTTTAAATGCCACGGCCTACCTGAGCACTGTCCATGTCCATCCCTTTATGACCACCATGTACCCATCCTCTGATGGCTTCTTCCAGCAGGATAATGCACCATGTCACAAAGCTCAAATAATTTCAAATTGGTTTCTTGAACATGACAATGAGTTGACTGTACTAAAATGGCCCCCACAGTCACCAGATCTCAACCCAATAGAGCATCTTTGGGATGTGTTGGAACGGGAGCTTCATGCCCTGGATGTGCATCCCACAAATCTCCATCAACTGCAAGATGCTATCCTATCAATATGGGCCAACATTTCTAAAGAATGCTTTCAGCACCTTGTCGAATCAATGCCACGTAGAATTGAGGCAGTTCTGATGGCGAAAGGGGGTCAAACACAGTATTAGTATGGTGTTCCTAATAATCCTTTAGGTGTGTGCATATAAAACAATCATCAGAAAAGCATATACACTACTGGTCAGAGGTTTGGGGTCAGTAAGTAATGAATTCTTATCTTCTGCAAAGACAGATCAAATTGAATTGATTAGAAGTGAAAGCAAATATTGAAATAAATGTTCATTTCAAATAAATGCTGTTCTTTTGAGCTTTGTATTCATCGAATTCTATCACAAAGTATGAAGCAGCTCAACTGTTTTCAACATTGATAATAATCAGAAATGTTTCTTGAGCAGCAAATTAAATGCGGTTATCAATCTGTATTATGTATTGGAGTAAATGTGCAGTTCTGTATATCCAGATGTTTGAGCTCACATGATGTCTTCAGTGATTGATTCATTGGTGTGTCTGTTTGTTTGTTTGAAGTTCCTGAGCCGTGTCTGGACTCGTTTGTTTTCCTGCGGGTAAAAGAGAGGCAGGAGAATATTCTGGTGGAGCCAGAGACAGATGAGCAGAGGTATCAACACTAGCATTTTCATTCAGCTCAAAGCACTCACACACTTATGGCATGTTAGACACACTCTCAATGCAAAAATAATAATAATGCTTTTAAAGGGTTAGTTACCCAAAAATGGAAATCATTCCATGATTTACTCAACCCATCCTAAGGTGTGTGTATATGTATGTGTATATATATATATATATATATATAGGGAGTGCAGAATTATTAGGCGCAAATGAGTATTTTGACCACATCATCCTCTTTATGCATGTTGTCTTACTCCAAGCTGTATAGGCTGGAAAGCCTACTACCAATTAAGCATATTAGGTGATGTGCATCTCTGTAATGAGAAGGGGTGTGGTCTAATGACATCAACACCCTATATCAGGTGTGCATAATTATTAGGCAACTTCCTTTCCTTTGGCAAAATGGGTCAAAAGAAGGACTTGACAGGCTCAGAAAAGTCAAAAATAGTGAGATATATTGCAGAGGGATGCAGCAGTCTTAAAATAGCCAAGCTTCTGAAGCGTGATCATCGAACAATCAAGCGTTTCATTCAAAATAGTCAACAGGGTCGCAAGAAGCGTGTGGAAAAACCAAGGCGCAAAATAACTGCCCGTGAACTGAGAAAAGTCAAGCGTGCAGCTGCCAAGATGCCACTTGCCACCAGTTTGGCCATATTTCAGAGCTGCAACATCACTGGAGTGCCCAAAAGCACAAGGTGTGCAATACTCAGAGACATGGCCAAGGTAAGAAAGGCAGAAAGTCGACCACCACTGAACAAGACACACAAGCTGAAACGTCAAGACTGGGCCAAGAAATATCTCAAGACTGATTTTTCTAAGGTTTTATGGACTGATGAAATGAGAGTGAGTCTTGATGGGCCAGATGGATGGGCCCGTGACTGGATTGGTAAAGGGCAGAGAGCTCCAGTCCGACTCAGACGCCAGCAAGGTGGAGGTGGAGTACTGGATTGGGCTGGTATCATCAAAGATGAGCTTGTGGGGCCTTTTCGGGTTGAGGATTGAGTCAAGCTCAACTCCCAGTCCTACTGCCAGTTTCTGGAAGACACCTTCTTCAAGCAGTGGTACAGGAAGAAGTCTGCATCCTTCAAGAAAAACATGATTTTCATGCAGGACAATGCTCCATCACACGCGTCCAAGTACTCCACAAGAAAGTGGCAAGAAAGGGTATAAAAGAAGAAAGAAAAGGTATAAAAGAAGAAAGGGCAAGAAAGGGTATAAAAGAAGAAAATCTAATGATATGGCCTCCTTGTTCACCTGATCTGAACCCCATTGAGAACCTGTGGTCCATCATCAAATGTGCGATTTACAAGGAGGGAAAACAGTACACCTCTCTGAACAGTGTCTGGGAGGCTGTGGTTGCTGCTGCACGCAATGTTGATGGTGAACAGATCAAAACACTGACAGAATCCATGGATGGCAGGCTTTTGAGTGTCCTTGCAAAGAAAGGTGGCTATATTGGTCACTGATTTGTTTTTGTTTGGTTTTTGAATGTCAGAAATGTATATTTGTGAATGTTGAGATGTTATATTGGTTTCACTGGTAAAAATAAATAATTGAAATGGGTATAAATTTGTTTTTTGTTAAGTTGCCTAATAATTATGCACAGTAATAGTCACCTGCACACACAGATATCCCCCTAAAATAAAACTAAAAACTAAAACTTCCAAAAATATTCAGCTTTGATATTAATGAGTTTTTTGTGTTCATTGAGAACATGGTTTGCCTAATAATTCTGCACTCCCTATATATATATATATATATATATAAAACATTCTTTTTTTTAGACAAACACAATCTGAGTTATGTGAATAATATCCTGGCTCTTCCAAGCTTTATAATGGGAATGAATGGTAACTGAGATTTTTGAAGCCCAAAAATGTTCATCCATACATCATATAAGATATCCATACAGCTCTGGGGGGTTAAAGGGTTAGTTCACCCAAAAATGAAATATCGAACCCCCATGTCGTTCAACACCCGTCAGACCTCCGTTCATCTTCTCACACAGATGAAGATATTAGTGTTGAAATCCGATGGCTCAGAAAGGCCTTCATTGACACCAATGTCATTTCCTCTCTCAGACCCATAAAGGCACTAAAGACGTCGTTACAAAGCCCATCTCACTACAGCGGCTCGACAATCATTTTATGAAGCGACAAGAATAGTTTTTGTGCACAAAAAAACTAAATAATGACATATAGTGATGAGCCAATTTCAAAACAAAGTTTTGAACCGTTATTAATCAGCATATCGATTTATAATTCGGAGCGCGTGTCAAACAGTTGAAATCACGTGACTTTGGTGATCCGAATCCTGAATCGATAAACTGATTCATAACCGTTCTTATTTTTGTTTTGAAATCGGTCCAGAAGTGATTCATGGGTGTGTTTTTGGCATAACATGCAATAAAAAAATCACTCATCTCACTATTTACATGAGGAAAGACTTAACGCTTCTCCAGAGAGGAATCCTTTATTTTTCATATTTAAACTTGTGTGTGTGCTGCTGCACATCGCTGTGTGTGTAATAAGCAGAGTGTACACCCGTTTTGCACCGATTATAGGCTCATATTACTAACACCTCCTTTAAATAACACAAAAAACTGTGCTATTGACTTTAGAGCAGGTTAGTTTGAATTGTAGTTCAGTAATGGCGGCGGAGAAAGATGCGAAAAAAACCATTCAGTCCGTTGTGGCACTGCTGCTGAATATCCAGAAGTTAAAGCCAGAGCAATAACAATCTTTGCTGAGGTTTGTTGGTGGCCCTGCTCCCCAGCAGGGTGAATTCGGGAAAAGTTTGATTTTCCAGCTCGCTCTGTTAGTGGTAAAGGAGTTGGCTGAAGCTCTATACGGACGGTAACTGTTTCTCGTGGAGTCGTAAGGTATTGCCATCATTTAAGTTACAAGGGCTAGTCAGTGATTTTTATTGCCGTCCGTTTCCCACCACCCGCGTAAAAATCCCCGGCCAAGTTACCGACTGCTTTTGACAAACAGAGGTTGTGTGGTGATGTAATAACTGTCCAAATCCACTTCTCTGAATTTTTCTGAATATATCACTTCAAAATACACTGTTTATAATCATTTTTGTACTTTTATTTCTTTAAAATGCTCGCAAGTATTTAGAAGAGCAATATATTTCATCACCGCTCAAACAAATTTAAATAAAAGCACTTAAACATTTGAACTGGTCTGTTATTTATAGCAGCATTTATTATCATGCCAAGCATATGACATTTTTTTTTTACAGCACACAATCATGTTACGGACCACATGAGCGGCACGTTCCCGATCACAAAACTCTCCCCTTCACCGTGGCGTGAATAAATCACAATCCGAATGCACAAGTTTTAGGTTTTATCACTGAGGTGGCCTGCACAAGTGCACATTTATGTTGTCGGATTTGTGTGAAACAGGTGAAGGGCACATGACATACATCACGACCAAACGTTAGCGACTGGTTATGGCAGATCCAGAGTGGCTCAGGGCAGGTCCAATAGTTTTAAACCTCAACAGAGAACCCGCCTTCGCGAAGTAAACGCTTGTCAATGGAGAGTGGCCAGACTGTACAAATTAAATGTACGAGAGTCTGGTAAGACCAGACTACAAACTGTCATTCAAACCCCATAAATCCACCCTCTCTCCACCGTGAATGAAGCGCTGCATGCAGTTTGCAGCATCTCTGCTTGTTTGCAATGCAGTTATTCACAATAAAGAACTGATGTTTAACTAAGTGCTGTGTTTTCTTAAAGGTGCACTATGTAGTATTTATGCAGTAAAATATCAAAAAACCACTAGGCCGGTGTTATATATTTTGTTCAATTGAGTACCTACAATATCCCAAATGTTTCCAACTATTTGTAAATTGTGAGAAAATTGCTATTTTAACTGAGGACCGGGACGTGTCAGCATTGCGTTTGAGGGAGTCGCCTGTCAATTGCGTCATATCTGCGTTACCCTCGGTTTCGGCTTTTGTTTGGCAGGAGCGCTTTACTCTTAGTAGTGTGAACAAGTGAACGCACGGAGTAAAGTCATAACATCATTTTAAACACACTTAAATTTATCTAATATGATAAACAGAGCTACATTACCTCAAAATCATAACCGGAAGAGCGGATCAGTGCAGGTGCCCGGCGACTGTGTCCCGTCCCGTTATAATAAAAGTCCCGGTATTCGCGAGGCGGGTATTTGTTTAACATTCGCTCCAGCAGCTGTGCTCAGGTCCATAACACTCGGTCCTGCTCTGCTTCACACTACAGTAACGTTAATAACCACATGCATGAACGTGATTTCTGCTCGAGTCCTATTTTCCACCGGCTGTGAGGTGAAGATCACATCTCCCAAGATGCTGCGCTCACACTTTGCGTCATCAAACTACGCATTTGTTTTGAATAGGCGCCCTCCAGTGGACGGAAAGTTGCATAGTGCACCTTTAATTCAAGAAACTATATATAAAGGATCATGTTTAGTGGATTTGAGGAGCGGAGGAGTGTCTTAGCCTAGCATTTGGCATCGAATCATAGCCAATACAGCCTTAAATAGCCTGTGCGAAGCACTTCGTCTTTTATAAAATGTGATATTGGTCAAATGACAGCACAACTGAGTGCCCACATATAGCTACAGTAAACTTTAGCCTGTAAGTTAATAAAAAACGTAATGCAATGCTCTTACTCTCACAGACAAAACAATACGTCTGGTATTTGCTTGACGTTAATATAATGACACATGCAAGTGTCTGACCATATAAAGTCACAATACAACTTTAATTAAACTGTTTAATTATTTTAAAAATAGTGTTTATTTAATTTCCTGGAAGTTAGTGACTTTTGGACATGTAAGGTTTTCATCTGTCAGTGGCGATATTTCAGGATTGGGGGACCAAAGGTAACATTTTCAGAATCCATCTGTTGAAAATCCATATTGATAGATCACTAATTGATAATTCAGTAATGTGGTTACAGCCTAGTTAATTTGCAATCACACAGAACAAAGCAGTTTTATTTGCATGACCATCTTGAACCTCCTGAACTTGTTGAGAAACCTGCATGTGGAAATCTTTCATCCTCACACAAAACTCCCAGTTGCATGGATTCCCATTGGCATGACTGGATTATGTGCAACAATCAAAAGTTTTTGGATCAGAGCTTTTGTCTTATAACCAAACACAACTGAATGATAATGGATAAAATGGCTTTGAAGTCCTTGATGTGTTTTCTTATAAACATTGCACAGTCTCCTATTGGGGGCAGCATTTCTTTATTTTATTTTAAGATTTGGTTGAGATCATAAAGCATAAGTGAACTCATAAAAGCATTGTTAAGCAGTATTTCTTTGCTGTTGTCTCTCTCAGGGAGTACGTTGTGGACTTGGACGAAGGTTCGCAGCACCTGATGCGTTACCGTACTATAGCGCCTCTAGTGGCTAGCGGTGCAGTGCAACTTATTTAAACCTGGAGAGCCTCGGGAACCGAATGAAGGTCATCGGGAACTCCAGCCTTTCATGGATGAACATCCGTAGGCACCACACAGATCCAGAGCATGGCCCTGTGTCTGAGCCTAAAAGCATTTAGCGTTTAAAATGGCTGTCATGAAACTGCCTTAAAAGCAAAATGGATTATTACTATCTGTAAGAACAAACATTCTTCAATGTATTGTGACATGCATATGTTCAAAACACAGTTGTGTGCATGTACTCTTGGCCTAAGACAGTCTAAATGAACTCTGGTTATTGCAACCTATCTGCAATATTTCATCACATTACTAGTAGTGAACGCTGACGCTCCTGAAGCGGAAACTGTGGTTTTCTCTGTAAGTGGGAAGTTGTTGGTGTCGATGTTCTGTATCTGGTCATTTAAATGATCACTGGGGATTTGCTGAAGTGCTAGAATAAAAGTACATTATTTATGTTTCTATATTGGTCCATCATAGTTTTGTTTGTGTCTTCTGCATGTGGTTTTGTTATCATATTACTGCTATCAGCTAGAATGATGTGACTTATGACATATTTCTTTAACTTTTCAAGTTTCTAAACTATTTATGGTATATTAAAAAGCAAATATGTTTTAATCCTTCCTCAGTTTACAGTGACATACTTGGAGTTAAACTTTTTTTTGTGAAAAAGTAAAAAAAGTAAAGTTTTATTTGTGTGTTTCTTCTGCGTTTGGGAAAGTATGGGATTTGATTTGAGTATTTCCATGGTTGGGGCCTATTGCACAAAACTAGGATAAGGGATTAAGCCGGGATATCTTGGTGATCCTGGTTCAAATTACCCGCTAATATACAGGTGTCTTTCAATATCGTTATCATTCTTGGTGTAAGTGTGCCTTCAGGGTACGTTTACACGACAGCGCTGTACTAAATTTTACATACAGATGACGAGATCACCAAGATATCCCGGCTTAATCTCTTATCCTAGTTTTGTGCAATAGGCCCCTGAAAAAATGAAAACGAGTGTGGTAAAATTTTAGCTTTTTCAGACTATTGCCCTTATATGTAATATATATATGTATATGTATGTATATATATATATATATATATATATATATATATATATATATATATATATATATATATATATATATATATGTGTGTGTAATAGCCCCAGTAATTGAGAATTTAATGAAAATAAATGTATCATACAAGAAGTGTTGTTTTCATGGCAGCTTTTTAGTGATTGTCAAACTGAATTAATTCAAGGTGCACTTTCATTATGGAAAAGTCCAGGTTAGAAGCGATTTGGGTTTCTTCACACAATATATTTAGTCCCATACTAGAGCGTCTAAAAGGACCTTTTCACAAATAAAAATATGCAGACTTTTGTGTGTGCACAAGAAACCATTAAACTTAGCCTATAGGATGATTGATGTAGTTTTGCACACTGATTGCACCATCAACTTATTTTAATGTTGTTTTTTGGCCGCCAAAGAGAAATGCATTAAAGCAAACCTAAGTCCTTAAAATATGATGTACTGCCCTAGCAAAATCCAAATTTTGAACAGTTACAGTAGCCTACCACCTTTTTGCTAGACACTTAATCTAGGACAATGGGCACACCCGTGTTGTGCCATCAGCCCTTTTTGTGTCATGGTTTCTCTGCCACCAAAGAGGATGCCTTAAATTGGACATTAGGCTTTGATATTCTCTATTAATTCATGTGCATCCATGCTCTCGATTTCTTCATAGCCTATTGCAGTGACGCACAAAAGAAATAGGTTACTCTACATGTGAATAGTTTCTTCTGTGCATGCAAAATTCTGTCAGGACCACTATCGTCAAAGATGACTGACTAAACGTATAGTTTGGATTGGCGGTGTGGTTCTGATCTGGGCAAGAAAATAATTCATGAATATATTCTTGATTCAGGGGGAATCAGAACACCAAATCCTGCCTGACGAGAGGAGGAGCTGGGGATGGAGGAGGGTAATCAGCTCCGGAGAAACGCGATAGCAGCTGATAATACTGAAGGAGCTTATATACGCAGTGATATTCCTATAGGTAGACATGATCAGCTGATGCGAGGTTGACTAACATGACCAGCCAGAACTGACGCTATACACTTGATGTCTATATTTTATTTAAATGTTTTATTTTAGGGGCTCTTTATGTTGTCACTATGTTGTACTTCATACCGCAGTTTTTTCTGGTTCTCGAATATTCTCCATATCCTCACAGTAACCACAGTCCAACCGTTTCACACGGGCTTTATCAGTCTGCTTGCAACATTTCTCACAGAGAAGGTCAGGGCAGACGAGCAAAGTAAGCCTCCATAAATTTAGCGCTCGTGTACCCGCAGAGAACAGCTTCTCGGACAGTCCTTCGGGAATTTGCCACTGACTCTTATGTAGATATTGGTTAAACATGAGATATAATTCATTTGGGGTATAGCCTATCAAACGGGCAATCTTTGGTCTTGTTCCAGAGAAAATCGGTTTAGGTTAAGGGGAAAATTAAGCTTGATAAATTGATATGGCTGTTTATCTTAAGTTCTTTAGGGCCTACTAGAGCTTTGCTTTTGTTCGTTTGACTGAATAGTTTGCATGTGTTTATTTTATGCATTAAAATGCGTTGTGTCTGCATCCTACTGTCTTTTATAATTGCTTTTGTTGTTAATTTAAATATTATTGTTCAATAAATATTATTTTATATAAATAGTATGCCGTATTTAGTTTTGAGAAGCGGTCCGTCATTGTCTGGCTACCACCAGACCAAGCTCATTCTTTTAAGATTGAACATTGGTCTATTTTTTACTGCACAAGAGGCGTGATCAACAGGCATAGTTCAAATGACTCTGTTTGCAACTGGATAATTCTTCAAATAATCAGACCGATGATCCATCGCTTCTCTATCCGTCATTGTGTTATCCACCAATAGTGTGCCAGGTAGATAAGCCAGTTCGTGTTTGGTCTCCACAGATTTGTAACAGAACCAGGAAATAAAAATGTACAGGTTTACCCATACCAGTCTAGGTCCGTAAGTGATTGTAATTTCAATTTCAGTGACGGTTACATTAACACTAGATGCGGCAAAGACGGTCATAGGAGTGACTGGATGTAAACAAGGAAGTTGCTTTAGGCTGTCTTGGGAAATCTTTTAAAAGGACAATGACCATAGACAGTAAAAGAAATGGACAGAGCGATCACATAGACGTCAACGGCGGAAAGTGAGGTCAACTAGAAGCACTCACTTCCTGATGCCTGAGCGAACTGCGCCGGCTCAGACTGAGCTTGAGGACGTAGATGTGACGTGAGCCTCCTGTCTGACAGCTGTAGGTCTTCTAGTAGTTGTGGAAAGTGAAATCTGAATCCCGTTGTTTAAATGTTTTGTCCCGTTGCTTTTGGCTCACTATGGGCTTCTCCCCATTCTTCCCCCTTGACTTTATCAGACTTTATGTCTCCACGTCCCCCCGACTGCCTCAATAAAATTGCCTGCGAGCGTCTCCTCAGGTCTATACGGTAATTTCTCTACTGCATGACAGAGTTGCGTTGGTTATGACGCAATCGTTAGCCTATTTTTACAAAAACAGCTTCTACGGGGCGATAGTGTAAGATACAAGGTAATGGAGCCTTTTATGCATTGTCGTGTTTCTTTAGAAATAAACAATGGAGTCTTTAAACGCCTCAGATGTAAAGTTATTCACTGTCAAAGTGACTCAAAAATGAATGGGAGTCAATGGGATGCTAACAGCAGGTGATGACTTGGTTAGCAATGGCCGCCCCTATGGGTGGAACGCTTTCCGAGTGCTAGATTACCCCCTTGATAATGATACTTTCCACAGCGGACATTCAAACAGATTTGTAATAATGGATATTATGGACATTATATACGACTTCAGATGCAGGTAATCCATCGTTTAGTCGATCTTTAATACTCCACACAAAATACGATTAAACAAAGCGATTCAGTGTTTCTTGATTACTAGCTCTAAAGTGATGTTTTACTATTTATTACAGAGGCTTGGGCTCGACGGTCAAACTGTCAACTTGAGATTTGAATCCATGGCGGAAGGAAGTTGTTCTGCACAAAAGAGGGTTTTTAAAGGCACTCCGTTGTTGTTTCTAATTTATTTACATAGGATTCTGAGCCGTTCTGAAGTGTAAAGTAGAGACGAGCTGGCCGTCGCCATTTTGGGACAACAGAAAATGGGCAAAGAGGCGGGGTGTGGGCGGAGCTTAGGTGATGAGATGGCTAACAGACAGCAGATAAATGGCTATCCACCTGTCACTCAAAATGGCCACGCCCTTAATTATGCAGAATTTTAAGGCTTTATATAATGTAAACAAATTAAAAATTCACTCCCTCACAGTTGTCATGAAGGGCAAAATCAGCCGGTTTTAGTCACTTCCATATTGGCTTCGATAGAAACTGGGGGAGGTTGCCGCTTGGGTTTTGCTCATATATTCCAAATATACATCTTAAAATAATGCTGTATGAACCATGTAAAATATGATCAGAAAATCCACAGAAAGATTTGGAAAGTTGAGTCTGGAAAAGTATGGAATTTTAAAATGGAACATGTGTTGGGACCAGGCACTATTTATTTATATATATATATATATATATATATATATATATATATATATATATATATATATATATATATATATATATATAATTTCTAAGTTCTCTAAATTATCGAAAACCTGCCTTTGTCATCTGATAATTGAGATGTTTTCATGTTTTCTTTTATTATAATTTTGGGGCCGGATTCACAAAACATTATAATAAAAGACCTTATTAGATGACAGAAGGCAGGTTCTTGATAATTTAGAGAACTCAGAAATTCAATCATTCAGGTCTGTATTTGCTGATCTTTGACGTGAAATATTTTCTGATTATACTGACCTTTGCTAAAAAAATAAAACCAAGCATTAAATATTATTGGGAAATATATTAGTGGCAACTGATATTTATATGCATTTTATGTCAGTAGTCTGTCATGTTGTTACAAAGATCTCATTGATTTACATTAAAAGCTCTCAGAATCTTTTTTGCCCATTTAAATAACAGCATCTGCACAGTTGAGGTTATTCTGTGGAAATCAACACTGTCTGGTTTGATGAAAGCTGTCACTGTGATAATATAAAGCCCACCGTGTGACCCGGCTCCGGCAGATGACAGTTGCCTAATCTCACCGTGTTTGACCTCTTATTCCACCTTGAGCAATGCATCTGTTGCTCCATATCCTGCTGACTCTCTTCAGCGTGACTCGTCCGGTGTACGTGATCGCTCCGCCGGCTGTGTGATGAACTATACACCTGTGTTGAGGTGTAGTGGCCTTACATGTTGAAACCTGCTGGCCTGAATAAGTACTCAAAATATTTTTATTGCTGGTCCAATATTATGAAATGTGTGATTCAGCGAAGCCTCATACACTGACGAGAGTCACATCTAGTGTCATGATTCACATCATGGAAATGTGCCCAAGAAACTACTAAAGCATGTACACTTGTCAGTTCACATAATCATGCAGTCAACCCTCATAATGCAGTGTCACTGGTTGTTACCGGAAAAGAGTGACAACAGTGTGGAAAGGTGCGGCCACGTAGCGATTTTTTTCAGAAGTCACACAGAACCAAGAAGCTTATGGAAGCTTGTTTCTGCCACAGAATAAAAAAATAAAACAGGTAATTGCGAATTGGTGATCACAATTGTGAGTTATAAAGTCAGAATTGCGAGATGTAAACACAATTATGTGATAAATTATGTGTTAAAAAATTTTTATTCTGATACGGAAAAAAAGCTTCTATAGCATTCTGTTGGTCATTGCAACTAATTCGTAGCTTGACGTGGTCATACTCAGCTCTAGTCAGAATATGAGTCTGATGCTCCATTGGGCTGTGATTATGGGGCGTGTTTCAACCCAACCAGGAAAGATATCAATTGGATAGAGCTACAACCAATCAGAACAACGAAGCGACGCATTGTCAAATGTCAACAGAGTTCAACTGCACTGTGTTGCCAAGTCCGCGTTTTTTTCTGCGGGTTGTTTCTATGTTCGCAGGTTGAAGCGACTATTATGTGATATATAGACCTGAGAGTGAATCTTAGCAGGCAACCTTGCCAAAATAACACACATTTTACCCCCCAAATGCCATTTTTTCCCCAGAGAACCCCCCGAGAAGCTATTGTTTAGGGCTAGTAGTTGGTGGGTTTTGTTGTAAAAACTTGGCAACCCTGTCTGCACGCGAGCTGGAATACACGATCTTTGCCAGTGTTGTAAAAAAAATAATAATTTAATGATACACAGAGTACTAACCCAACATGATCATCATTTCTGAGAGATATTGTGAAGGTGAATGCAGATACAAACAAGCTCTCCATTTAAGATTTGAACAAATATAACCCAAGCCCCTTTGATGACGTGATGATTACGTTACTGTTGATCATCTGTCCTTCATCGTCTAAAGCCCGCCCTGATGATTTCATTGGTCCGAACAGTTTCTGTTCGGGGATAATTACTCCTCTATGAATTGAGGCCAGACCGAACCGCCCGACCTAAAACATTTGTGGGCGGGGCTAAGTTCGGCTGGCATCCAGGCTAACTAATTCGAGTGACCAACGCACAATTTCACAGCATCTTGAAGTCAACATAAATACAAAGTGACGATTACTGGTACGCAGTCTTGCAGTATTTATTATAAATTATTTCTCCGTGCACATTATTTTGTTAAATTCATGATCCTGGTAATCAGAATAACTTTCTCTTCTCTTCTCTTCTCTTCTCTTCTCTTCTCTTCTCTTCTCTTCTCTTCTCTTCTCTTCTCTTCTCTTCTCTTCTCTTCTCTTCTCTTCTCTTCTCTTCTCTTCTCTTCTCTTCTCTTCTCTTCTCTTCTCTTCTCTTCTCCTCTCCTCTCCTCTCCTCTCCTCTCCTCTCCTCTCCTCTCCTCTCCTCTCCTCTCCTCTCCTCTCCTCTCCTCTCCTCTTCTCTTCTCTTCTCTTCTCTTCTCTTCTCTTCTCTTCTCTTCTCTTCTCTGATGAGGGCGGGGCAAACCTGTCACTCACATGAGATCCACCAATAGCAAACCACCACCATCCATTAATTCCCCACAGACTAAATCAAGCCCCGCCTATTTGTTCTTGTTTGTAAAGTGTTTTTTCTCAGATGTATCGTGTAAGAGGGAAGAAAAGACTAGCCATGTTCACATTGTCCAAATTAGCTCTGGCCGCCCTGCCAATGATGCTGTAGAATGATTTATGGACGCACTGACGTAGATCAGATGCTTGGTCTTTTAATTTTTTTTTTAATTTAAAGGGGCCGCAAAGCAAACAAGCATGTTAATAGGCATTTGTGCAGACTGACCACAGGTAGGGTATACTTTAGCCTCATTAAATCCTTCATATCTCATTCATTCATACCTTCATGAAAGACAGATACAGTGTACCAATTCTTTCCAAAAACAGCCAAGCTTGTGCAGTGGGCGGAGCTATACACACACAGCCCCTAAACCTACCCATCACAGGAAACATTCTGCATTTTTACTCATCCTGTATGATTTATAAGCATTTTGAAAAGTGGGGACATGGGTAATGTCATCATATTTCACCCTCTCCTGTAATACCTGTCATACCCATGTCATTATACAGTCTTGTTCAAAATAATAGCAGTACAATGTGACTAACCAGAATAATCAAGGTTTTTCGTATATTTTTTTATCGCTACGTGGCAAACAAGTTACCAGTAGGTTCAGTAGATTCTCAGAAAACAAATGAGACCCAGCATTCATGATATGCACGCTCTTAAGGCTGTGCAATTGGGCAATTAGTTGAATTAGTTGAAAGGGGTGTGTTCAAAAAAATAGCAGTGTGGCATTCAATCACTGAGGTCATCAATTTTGTGTAGAAACAGGTGTGAATCAGGTGGCCCCTATTTAAGGATGAAGCCAACACTTGTTGAACATGCATTTGAAAGCTGAGGAAAATGGGTCGTTCAAGACATTGTTCAGAAGAACAGCGTACTTTGATTAAAAAGTTGATTAGAGAGGGGAAAACCTATAAAGAGGTGCAAAAAATGATAGGCTGTTCAGCTAAAATGATCTCCAATGCCTTAAAATGGAGAGCAAAACCAGAGAGACGTGGAAGAAAACGGAAGACAACCATCAAAATGGATAGAAGAATAACCAGAATGGCAAAGGCTCAGCCAATGATCACCTCCAGGATGATCAAAGACAGTCTGGAGTTACCTGTAAGTACTGTGACACTTAGAAGACGTCTGTGTGAAGCTAATCTATTTTCAAGAATCCCCCGCAAAGTCCCTCTGTTAAAAAAAAGGCATGTGCAGAAGAGGTTACAATTTGCCAAAGAACACATCAACTGGCCTAAAGAGAAATGGAGGAACATTTTGTGGACTGATGAGAGTAAAATTGTTCTTTTTGGGTCCAAGGGCCACAGGCAGTTTGTGAGACGACCCCCAAACTCTGAATTCAAGCCACAGTACACAGTGAAGACAGTGAAGCATGGAGGTGCAAGCATCATGATATGGGCATGTTTCTCCTACTATGGTGTTGGGCCTATTTATCGCATACCAGGGATCATGGATCAGTTTGCATATGTTAAAATACTTGAAGAGGTCATGTTGCCCTATGCTGAAGAGGACATGCCCTTGAAACGGTTGTTTCAACAAGACAATGACCCAAAACACACTAGTAAACGGGCAAAGTCTTGGTTCCAAACCAACAAAATTAATGTTATGGAGTGGCCAGCCCAATCTCCAGACCTTAATCCAATTGAGAACTTGTGGGGTGATATCAAAAATGCTGTTTCTGAAGCAAAACCAAGAAATGTGAATGAATTGTGGAATGTTGTTAAAGAATCATGGAGTGGAATAACAGCTGAGAGGTGCCACAAGTTGGTTGACTCCATGCCACACAGATGTCAAGCAGTTTTAAAAAACTGTGGTCATACAACTAAATATTAGTTTAGTGATTCACAGGATTGCTAAATCCCAGAAGAAAAAAAAATGTTTGTACAAAATAGTTTTGAGTTTGTACAGTCAAAGGTAGACACTGCAATTTTTTTGAACACACCCCTTTCAACTAATTGCCCAATTGCACAGCCTTAAGAGCGTGCATATCATGAATGCTGGGACTTGTTTGTTTTCTGACAATCTACTGAACCTACTGGTAACTTGTTTGCCACGTAGCAATAAAAAATATACTAAAAACCTTGATTATTCTGGTTAGTCACATTGTACTGCTATTATTTTGAACAAGACTGTACACATTTGTGTCCTCAATCCTCATGTCACAAAAACATGGCTACACACACACACACACACACACACACACACACACACACACACAGACACAATGGAATATCCCATTATCACTTACATGCCAATTGCCAACAAAACACACATTTGATGCAGTTTCACTCTCCGCCTGCGGTTTCTCTCCGGAAACACAAACTGCATCCACTGTTCCCTTAACGCTGGTTATTTGGAAAGCTGAACAAGGTGATCTTTCCCTCACACCAGAAACACACTTCTTTGGTGACATTCATGATTTTGCAGTCTTAAAACAAAATGCCAGCGCTACTGACAGATCGTTGATGAGCACACTCTTGCTCTGGTTGACGTGTGTGTGTGTGTGTGTGTGTGTGTGTGTGTGTGTGTGTGTGTGTGTGTGTGTGCGTGCGTGTGTGCGTGCGTGTGTGCGTGCGTGTGTGTGTGTGTGTGTGTGTGTGTGTATTTGGCACAGAACTGCTACGTCCAACTCGTTTATTTTTTAACTTTGTTAATTTTTATGGATGTTATATGGATGTTTTGATTATATATAAATTCAAAACATCCATACGTTTAATTATATATATAATTAATATATATATAAGAGCTGTATATTAGAGTTATTCTCTTATCGTAGATTAGCTTGATGTGTTCCACTTGCGTTTAATTAGGTTTAATTATCTGCACGTGCTCCTTCCGAAATTTTGTTAATAAAAACTTAACTTCATTTCTCTATCCCTTTAAAAAGTACAATAATCGTTCAGGAGTATTGCTGTTGTATTTTTATCTGCTACTTTACCACGCCCAGTGTTCACTTACGTCAATAAATGAAATACTTGGTAAAATGGGGATTTTTTTTTTTTACTTACTGGCCTGTGCCACAGCTTCCGATTTCACACTGCCTTCCGACACAGGAAGCCACACTGTCCATCATCAGTTCTGGCATATATCACAGAGAACTGTTCATCTGTTTTCACAAAACTAGGTCACAATCCAGCTATTGGCTAATGCATTGTGCAAATACACTGGAATGAAGAGTGAGGTCTTATGTTATGAGGCACAGGAAGTCCACACATCTACCCATCGTCAGGAAACAAACAAGACATCTGTAAAGTTGCATGAAGTCATTAGGCAACCTCGGGCATTTAAAAAACATTGCTTCAGCTCTTCCAAAAGCGATTCCCAACCAGAGGGTACACGGAAAGATTTAAGTTTTGCCAGTCAAAGTGCTGTCAAACTGAATTGAGATTCTGTGCCTCAGTTTGAGAGGAAGTCTGTTTCAGTCCAAAAAGTGACTATTATGATAGTGCTATTGATGATGCTAAATGATATCCAGTTCATGAACACTTTTCTGACTAGCTGTCGAAGATGGTTTTGAGACAAAAGAGGTTTGGAAACACTGATCTTGGCTGTTTTGTCTTCCTCTGACAGACCTACTGAAGTCGTGTCAGCGGGAGAGCAGCGACAGTGTTTCAAAGAGATGCACAGCAGTGTGTTTCTGCTAAATTCAAGCGCTGTCGTTATGCATTTACATCCTAAAAAACAAGTCAGACTTCTCATCAAATGAGTCCTGTCTCATTTTATCTCTGTAATGTTTGTATTTTGATGCTTTCCCCCCAAAATACCCCCACAGAATGATGTTTGATCATGTCAATGCGATTTTACATTGGCTTTTTATAGCCCTTCAGTGTGAAATATAGCATGTTTAGCCACAGACACCTGCTCTGCTAAAAGTGGTATCCTGCAATTTTCACTTTAAAGAGCCATTTTTTATCACCAGTTAATACCGTTTCCATAAAAGGGGGAAATGCTTAGGTAGGTGGAGCGTGTCAAAGTAACATCCACATGGATGAAGGACCCAAGGTTTCCCAGCAGAACAGTGCCCAAACACTGCCTCCGCCGGCTCGCCTTCTTCCCATAGTGCATCCTGGGGCCATGTGTTCCTCAGGTAAGCCACACACACACACCCGGCCATCCACGTGATGTAAAAGAAAACATGATTCATCAGACCAGGCCACCTTCTTCCATTGCTCCGTGATCCAGTTCTGATGCTCACGTCCCACTGTTGGTGCTTTCGGCGGGGTCAGGGGTCAGCTTGGGCACCCTGACTGGTCAGCGGCTATGCCGCCCCATACACAACGAACTGAGATGCTCTGTGTATTCTGACACCTTTCTATCAGAACCAGCATTAACTTCTTGAGCAATCTGAGCTTCAGTAGCTCGTCTGTTTGATTGGACCACACTGGCCAGCCTTCGCTCCCCACGTGCATCAATGAGCCTTGGCCGCCCATGACCCTGTGGCCGGTTCTCCACTGTTCCTTCCTTGGAGCACTTTTGATAGATACTGACCACTGCAGACCGGGAGCAGTTTTGGAGATGCTCTGACCCAGTCGTCAAGCCATCACAATATGGCCCTTGTCAAGCTCACTCAAATCCTTACTTTTGGCCATTTTTCTAAAAATGTCAACTTTGAGGACTAAATGTCTCAATCTCACTGGAAGTTGTAGGTCATCCGGCGTCTCTTCACGTACTGATTTTATGCATTCAGACATACTACGCTTTTGGCATCAACATCTCACGATTTCAGGCCGTTTAGTGTTAATTTCTAAACGTGATGCATGATGGGATACGCTAAGTCTTGAAATATGTGAATTAAGAGCACAGAGCGTTGCGGTTTTTAACTGACTTGCTCACTCACTTCCTATTGTGTACACACTCTCAAGTGGCCAAGACCACAAATGTGTGTATTTGAACAGGCCCTGTGTGTCTATAACTCTGCATAGCCTCATGGGACGTGCTGATGACGTGGGATGTCTGATGATGGTGCATGAAGTTATGCAAATACATTTGACAGGCAGGTAGGAAATCCTACCATTGGATGGACATTTTTTGGGTCCTGAGATCTCCACAGAAGATATACTGTATATATATATATATATACACTCACCTAAAGGATTATTAGGAACACCTGTTCAATTTCTCATTAATGCAATGATCTAATCAACCAATCACATGGCAGTTGCTTCAATGCATTTAGGGGTGTGGTCCTGGTCAAGCCAATCTCCTGAACTCCAAACTGAATGTCAGAATGGGAAAGAAAGGTGATTTAAACAATTTTAAACATGGCATGCTTGTTGATGCCAGACGGGCCGGTCCGAGTATTTCACTATCCGCTGATTTTCACACACAACCATTTCTAGGGTTTACAAAGAATGGTGTGAAAAGGGAAAAACATCCAGTATGCGGCAGTCCTGTGGGCGAAAATGCCTTGTTGATGCTCGAGGTCAGAGGAGAATGGGCCGACTGATTCAAGCTGATAGAAGAGCAACTTTGACTGAAATAACCACTCGTTACAACCGAGGTATGCAGCAAAGCATTTGTGAAACCACAACACGCACAACCTTGAGGCGGATGGGCTACAACAGCAGAAGACCCCACCGGGTACCACTCATCTCCACTACAAATAGGAAACAGAGGCTTCAATTTGCACGAGCTCACCAAAGTTTGACAGTTGAAGACTAGAAAAATGTTGCCTGGTCTGATGAGTCTCGATTTCTGTTGAGACATTCAGATGGTAGAGTCAGAATTTGGCGTAAACTGAATGAGAACATGGATCCATCATGCCTTGTTACCACTGTGCAGGCTGGTGGTGGTGGTGTAATGGTGTGGGGGATGTTTTCTTGGCACACCTTAGGCCCCTTAGTGCTAATTGGGCATCGTTTAAATGCCACGGCCTACCTGAGCACTGTCCATGTGCATCCCTTTATGTCCACCATGTACCCATCTTCTGATTACTTCTTCCAGCAGGATAATGCACCATGTCACAAAGCTCGACTCATTCGTTTCAAATTGGTTTCTTGAACATGACAATGAGTTGACTGTACTAAAATGGCCGCCACAGTCACCAGATCTCAACCCAATAGAGCATCTTTGGGATGTGGTGGAACGGGAGCTTCGTGCCCTGGATGTGCATCCCACAAATCTCCATCAACTTATTTTTTTATTTATTCGCGACGCTATTGACTCCTTTAAAAACTTCATAAGCTCGTCACGAGTTCTCAGCTTGTCAAAATACGAATATATGAATATGTCAGCCCAGAACAAAGCATTGATTGGGATGTTTGGTACATTCAGTCATGAAATATACATAATAAAAGCCAACCAATCGGGGTGTGAACGTATCCCTATGCCTTTAGGTTCAATGTTTAAAACGTCAATGTGAAGTAGCGGACCCGAGCTTCAGGTATTTTTTTTGGTCCGGATCAAATGAACCAAGCGAACCGAAACACCCTTAAAATACTTTTCACACTGCGGTGGAATTTTTCATTACCAAATCATTTTTTCTCATGACTAATAATTAGTAAAGCTACCCGTCAGTGAGTCAGTATGTCATTTCTGTTGATTTCTCATTGATTGGCACAGGCTCAAACCACACTGATTCCTGTTACGTGCGGAAGGACAGGTCTGATATGGCACTCGCCGTAACTCTATCTCTTTTCCTCTGCCTCTCTTTGTAAAGGAAGCTCAAGCATGAAGAATGAAAGCCTAATGAGGTTAAACATCACGCTCGCTGCTTTGCTTTATGGGTAAATGGCCCTGGGGAGTTTTTATGCTTTTCCTCATAGTCCAAAGGCATAATTATGTTAATTTCACTGTTACATAAATGGCATTAGATAGAAATATCATCACTGTCTTTGGAGATTTGCTCTAGCATTGAGAATGGCATAAGTGCCACTCATTATGTCAAATAAATGAGCCCTATCAATACATTTCTTATGCATATATTACCAGTGTATCCTGTACATTCATGTCCCTGATACTTATCAAGCTTGCCCTGTAGGATTTGGTGTCCTACACTCTTCAGCGCACAGATCAGGTCATAAATATAGCTGGTTAAGTCCTGTCTGGTCTCTAAAGCTCATTGGCTTGAGTTTGGAGGAGGGATCAGGCGTCTATAAAGGATGACAACACTTCCTGGAGCTCAGATGAGCAGACGAGCAGGTAGTCAGAGGCATCACAAACGTGTCCTTTAATACAAAACAATCAATACATTACAAATACAAAATATACCATTTTTAAGGATTTCAGCTAATAATACATCGATCAAAATTAAAGCACAGTAAGAATGTTTTTACTATGTATTAGAAGTTTGTGTAAAATATGCATGTGACAGTTATTAATTTACTAACTTGTGTTTAAAACCGCTTGTGTGTATGTTTTTACAGCATCGGCTCAGTTTAAAGTGTGTCTGGTTTGGGAGAAAAGGACTTCTGAAGGAGGATTTCACTATTATATGCTGAAGATGACTTGTGCAAAGTAAGTTTATTGTCTGATTAAGGCACAATACTAAATCTAAAAAAACTCAGAAATATTGGGTAATTTCAACAAATCGACAAATTTCAACAAATTTCAGGAATGAATAAGTAATGTACAGTAATAAAACTGGCCACTGAAAAGTCATGGGAATTTCTACAGTCAATATGTTTCTAGTAAAAATATGATCTATCAACATATATTTATTTTAACATGCATTTTCTGCTTCTAAAAATGAACATTTATTCACTTCTTAACTCCATCAGACACATGCCATTGTAATTTGATCCGTCCAACAACAGTGTAAAGTCTTTAATTATGTAATACTGATCTTCGGTAAAGGAGCCAAGTGTTAAAATACTTTTTCGTTTTTCTTATTTTTCAGTATTAATTATTTACCTTCCTCAGTTGTTGCTGCCTTAATAAACATTACAAAAAAGACTTCAACATTGTTTAAAATATAAAACTTTCAGGACTATGTGTCCTACCCTGCATCCCAAAACCCTAAATGCTGAATAATGTCACATACTATATAGAATGGATAGTATGCACATCGGGATGGAGGGCAACTGTGACATCCACAATGAGCAGGAAATAGGAAAGGGGTCCTCAGAGTTAAAGATTTGCCTGATTTATTCAGAATTATAATATATATATATATAGGAGTTGGACAACTTTTATTGCCATTATTTTATGGGAAATATAATTTAAGATTACATTTTTACATTGTTTGATATCTTGCAGGTCTTTGACTTTTCTATGTTTAGATTTGTTGCATTTCTTAACTTTGTTTGGCCGTTTTACATTAAATACATATATTTTCCAAGTATAGAGCATGTATTTAAAGGGAAAGTTCACCCAAAAATCATGTCGTTCCAAACCCGTAAGAGTCATAACCTTCATCATGAACACAAAGCAAGATATTTTTAATGAAATCTGAGAGATTTCTATCCCTCCATTGACAGCTACGCAAATTTTCTGAAGAGACTTGATCGCTTTATATGACGAGCAGATTGAAGGCTTTTTTACGCATTAAACACTGATCAGTGAACATGAACAGAAGCTCAACCGAACCTGCTTGACGCGTGAGAACAAACCTCTTGCTAAAGCTCAAAACAAAAATTAACCTCATTATGAACATTATGTAACTTTTGTAAATTTCTTCATTTTTAACATTATGAAAGCTTTTGCAGGACGTTTTGTCCGTTATCGCATAGAAATTCACTGATTAAAAAACAATGCGGGAACCCTGTAAAATTGGATTCTAACAATGGCTTGACCCACCAAATGTGTGTGTAATTCATCGTTGGTGTGTATCGTAGTCACTATTGACAATATTGATCCTGAAATATATGAAACACTTCCAATACTTATTTTCCTCAGAATAGACACACGACACCAGCATCTCGATTCTTCGCCCTCTCATCTCTCCGACAGCGAGTGACACACACACACCCTCCTCTCACTCACACACTCGCTTCATTTGCTTCGGATGAATATTGTTGCTGTTACAGGGCTTGAACTTTGCCGTGGGACTGCGAGTATTGTGTATAATTTTACTCATTCCTGCAGATTTTGTGTGCACACATAAAGCCGCCTCTCAGTACTAATCTGAGTTCTTTTTGCGCTGCTTATTGCGCTTAAACAGACAAATACACACAAAATAATGTCGAAATGCCGGTCTTGGCGAGTATTCACATAAACATGGTCAGTTCTGTTTTAAGTGACTGTAAACAGTTGAAAAAGAAAACGCATGTGTAACAGTATAATGGATCCGCATGTCAGCTCTTAAAGTGACAGCAGCCTAAACCTGCTGCCAAATTATGAGATAATATTAAAAATATCTATATGGCAGTTTTCCCCCATGGTGTTGATGTCAAAATGTTGGCCAGTGAAAATTCTAAGTGGTTACACTCTAAAAATGCTGGGTTAAAAACAACCCAAGTTGGGTTGAAAATTGACTAACCCAGCAATTGGGTTGTTTTAACCCAACGTTTGAGTTGTTTTGACCACACAATTGGGTTGTTTTAACCCAGTGGTTGGGTTAAATATTGCTTAAGACTACCCAATTGCTGGGTTAAAACAACCCAATCGCTGGGTTAAAACAACCCAATTGCTGGGTTAGTCCATTTTTAACCCAACTTGGATCGTTTTTAGTCCAGCATTTTTTTAGAGTGTAGTAACTTTAGAAAACCACTAGCCACAGTAACTGCTGAGCAACAAAATGAATGTCAAGCCCTGATTCTAAAGTAAAGCAAATCCTAGTAATCATAATTTTATGCCATTTTTCCCACTCCAGTGTGATGTCGCGGTTTGGCCCGCCTGTCTCCGTGAGATCTGTGGACATGGGCTTCAGGTGCAGAGGCTCTCCTCACATCAACCATCTGCTCACGGTGCCTTCTCCCAAACCCCTGCGGCCCTGCCTCTCCCCTCAGCCGCTGTTTGAGTTCAGACACTCAGGCCTCATCAAGAGCGGCCGCAGGGAGAAACGCGTCGCGTTCGCCGATGCCAAAGGCCTTTCGCTCATCACAGTGCGGCTGTTCTCCGAGAAAGAGGACAAAATCCCACACGAACCGCTGAAAATACCCAAACTGAAGAAGTTGAGCTGCCCCACGGAGCCCGCTCTGAAGACTTCGGGGTTGAGTCTGAGGTTCCCGGAGCCCTGCAGAGACTTCCAGGCGTTCAGAAGCCGGCTTCAGGATCACATGGTGCTGTTGGAGAGCTGCGAGGTCAGCAAGCGATGCATTCTGGGAACCGTGCGCGTCAAGAATGTCTGCTTTGAGAAAGCGGTACACATCCGGATTACTTTCGACTCCTGGCGGAGTTACCTGGACGTACCGTGTACGTACCTGGATCAGTGCTACGGGGAACCTGGGACTGACGTGTTTGAGTTTAACATCAGCGTTCCTGAAAGATTAGATCCGCGCGAGCGCATCGAGTTCTGTGCTTCCTACTTACCGGCTGCGTTTGGAGTCACCGAATGGGACAATAACAATGGCAAAAACTACTGTATTTATGTGTGTGGCGCTCAATCGGCTGTTGTCCAATGAATGACAGCTTCACTGTGTCTGTATGACTTTGCACTTCGACCCGTTTAAACTGTAAAAAAAGAAAAGTTGACATAACTTAAAATTGTTAGGCAGCTTGCGGCACAACATTTTTAAGTTCACTCAACTCCATTAATTGAGTAAGGTCACATGTCTCCCAAATTAGGATCATTTGTTCAGCTGATTGAGTTTTTATAGTTTTTATCGTTTCCGAATGGGACAATAATAATGGCAAAAACGACTGTATTTTATCGTTTTTATCGTTTTTATCTTTTCCGAATGGGACAATAATAATGGCAAAAACTACTGTATTTTATCATTTTTATCGTTTCCGAATGGGACTATAATAATGGCAAAAACTACTGCATTTTATCGTTTTTATCGTTTTATCATTTTTATAGTTTCCGAATGGGACAATAATAATGGCAAAAACTACTGTATTTTATCGTTTTTATCGTTTCCGAATGGGACAATAATAATGGCAAAAACTACTATATTTATGTGTGTGGCGCTCAATCGGCTGTTGTCCAATGAATGACAGCTTCACTGTGTCTGCATGACTTTGCAGTTCGACCCGTTTGCACTGTAAAAAAAGAAAAGTTGACATAACTTAAAATTGTATGGCAACTTGCGGCACAGCATTTTTAAGTTCACTCAACTCCATTAATTGAGTAAGGTCACATCCCCCAATTTACGATCTTTTGTTCAGTTGATTGAGTTTTTATCGGTTTTGTGATTTTATGTTGAATTTTTTTTGTATGTTTTTATCAGCTTGAGAACCTTTTAATGTTAGTGTTTCTCTGGCTGCTGAATAAGAATTAAATCATTGTGTAGTGGTTTAATTCATTAATTTTATGACTGAGTTTAATATGAGCAATATACTATTAACTTTGTTTTATCGATGCTAGAAAAGATCCAGCATGGTTTTAATCAGAAAAGCTGAATAAGTTTTTAAACCGATTGAACATTAAGCGCTTTGACCTTCTGTGAGATTTACTCCCACAGACATCAGCCCATGAATCTCAACAACGGGGACATGCTTTATGCCGCAATGCATGCTGGGAGCCGTGGATGAGTTTTGCATGATGCACCCAGAATTGTTAACTTGTTGCAACTTGTATGCTTGTTAACTTACAATTACAAATCGAATTTACAATTAATACTAGGTTGATCCAACAATTGTTGAACCAACTTCTTCTCACTAGTTAAGCCAACTTTTTTGCATTTTATTGTCCAGTTAACTAAAACATAATCATTAGCCTAAATTTGTTGTATTTTTTACCAGAACTGACCGAAATGCTGTGCCATTATCACTGTTTCCAGAAATATTTTTTTAGAAAATGTGAATATTGATGAATTGTGGGAACGTTTATTAAAACTTTGCATACTGTGGATAATGTATTTTTATGAGAAATGTTTAATTATATCAAATAAATTAATTTTGTAAGATTAAGCACTAATACTATGTTTATGTGGATCATTTTAGAGGAGTCCTTGATGATGATTTGACTTTTGTAACTTTAGTTGGTGTGTTATGTTGCTGTTTGAGCATAATCAACATCTGTAAAGTTACGATGCTCAAAGTTTAAATCAAAGGGAAATATTTTCTTTCCAAGAAATCACTTTTTAATGACTACAACCAACGGCTGGTAGGAACTACAGCTTCCTCCTGGGTTAGTGACATCACTAACCCTGAAATTTACATAAACCCCAGGAACACACAACAAAGGGGGCGGGGTTATGTTGAGCTGAGTTGTTGTGGTTGTATTGTTGCCTTGGCGTCGAAATGCTGTTATTTCGGTTACACTGTCCGCCATGTTTATACCCTATACAGAGAGTGCAGAATTATTAGGCAAGTTGTATTTTTGAGGATTAATTTTGTTATTGAACAACAACCATGTTCTCAATAAACACAAAAAAACTCATTAATATCAAAGCTGAATATTTTTGGAAGTTTTAGTTTTTAGTTTGAGCTATTTTAGGGGGATGTCTGTGTGTGCAGGTGACTATTACTGTGCATAATTATTAGGCAACTTAACAAAAAACAAATTATACCCATTTCAATTATTTATTTTTACCAGTGAAACCAATATAACATCTCAACATTCACAAATATACATTTCTGACATTCAAAAACCAAACAAAAACAAATCAGTGACCAATATAGCCACCTTTCTTTGCAAGGACACTCAAAAGCCTGCCATCCATGGATTCTGTCAGTGTTTTGATCTGTTCACCATCAACATTGCGTGCAGCAGCAACCACAGCCTCCCAGACACTGTTCAGAGAGGTGTACTGTTTTCCCTCCTTGTAAATCGCACATTTGATGATGGACCACAGGTTCTCAATGGGGTTCAGATCAGGTGAACAAGGAGGCCATATCATACCATATCATTAGCATTCATGCAGGAGCATTGTCCTGCATGAAAATCATGTTTTTCTTGAAGGATGCAGACTTCTTCCTGTACCACTGCTTGAAGAAGGTGTCTTCCAGAAACTGGCAGTAGGACTGGGAGTTGAGCTTGACTCCATCCTCAACCCGAAAAGGCCCCACAAGCTCATCTTTGATGATACCAGCCCAAACCAGTACTCCACTTCCACCTTGCTGGCGTCTGAGTCGGACTGGAGCTCTCTGCCCTTTACCAATCCAGCCACGGGCCCATCCATCTGGCCCATCAAGACTCACTCTCATTTCATCAGTCCATAAAACTTTAGAAAAATCAGTCTTGAGATATTTCTTGGCCCAGTCTTGACGTTTCAGCTTGTGTGTCTTGTTCAGTGGTGGTCGACTTTCTGCCTTTCTTACCTTGGCCATGTCTCTGAGTATTGCACACCTTGTGCTTTTGGGCACTCCAGTGATGTTGCAGCTCTGAAATATGGCCAAACTGGTGGCAAGTGGCATCTTGGCAGCTGCACGCTTGACTTTTCTCAGTTCACGGGCAGTTATTTTGCGCCTTGGTTTTTCCACACGCTTCTTGCGACCCTGTTGAGTATTTTGAATGAAACGCTTGATTGTTCGATGATCACGCTTCAGAAGCTTGGCTATTTTAAGACTGCTGCATCCCTCTGCAATATATCTCACTATTTTTGACTTTTCTGAGCCTGTCAAGTCCTTCTTTTGACCCATTTTGCCAAAGGAAAGGAAGTTGCCTAATAAATTTGCACACCTGATATAGGGTGTTGATGTCATTAGACCACACCCCTTCTCATTACAGAGATGCACATCACCTAATATGCTTAATTGGTAGTAGGCTTTCCAGCCTATACAGCTTGGAGTAAGACAACATGCATAAAGAGGATGATGTGGTCAAAATACTCATTTGCCTAATAATTCTACACTCCCTGTAGCGACTCATAAAATGTCTCTATCTAGCCACTGAGGATGCAGTTGATTCATTTCATTTGTGAAGGGAATGTGAACAAGAAATACACTGGACCGCTGATTGTCTCTACTGTGTTCACAGAGAGCAGGGGCCTCATTTATAAAACATGCGTACACACAGATTTGATCTTAGAGTGTGCGTATACACTAAAATCCATAGCAAAGTTAATTTTTATAAAACTGGTCTTTGACGTGGAAAAGTGCTTACCGTCACGTCAGGCTCTGAGCAGACATACACACTTTTCCTTGTGGCAGAGTCAGAGTACTGCAGGTATTTTGGAAATCTAAGCAGTAGGCTAGTAATAATATTAATATATATATTTACCCTGATATTTATTGTCCCTAATAATAGTTATTTGTCCTGGCAGATAAGTCTACTCTATTTTAATTAGAATAGATATATCTGTAACCCATTATTATTATTTTTTTTACATGTGCAAATATTAGAAAGATATTTATATTATTATAGGACAACAGAACATGAGTTTTCATATATCGTCAAATTACGCACCTGCAGCACTTCTGTGAAGATTTTTAATCTTCAATTTCAATGTTATTAAAAATACAAAAACAGCTGTAATGTTGTGAAATATTACTCCAGTGTAAAACAGCTGAATTTATCATCATTACTCCAGTCTTCAGTGTCACATGATCCTTCAGAAATCATTCTCATATATATAAATTGTAAAAATATTTCACAGTAAAACTGTTTTTGCTATATTTTGGATCAAATAAATACAGTCTTGATGAGCAGAAGAGACTTCTTTAAAAACATTAAACAAATCTCACAGTTCTCAAAATTTGACTGTGTGTGTGTGTGTGTGTGTGTGTGTGTGTGTGTGTGTGTGTGTGTGTGTGTGTGTGTGTGTGTGTGTGTGTGTGTGTGTGTGTGAGCCTGTTTATGTGGTTTATGAGGACACAAATTTGTATAACTACATGGGTATTACACTGGTATTACACTATAAATGTGGTTTATGAGGACATATCAAATGTCCTCATAATTCAAATGGCCTTAAAAACATACTAAATGATGTTTTTTTGAGAAAGTAAAAATGCAGAATGTTTCCTGTGATGGGTAGGTTTAGGGGTAGAGGCAGTGTAAGGGGATAGAAAATACGGTTTGTACAGTATAAAAACCATTACGCCTATTGAGAGTCCCTGTAAACCACATAGACCAACATGTGTGTGTGTGTGTGTGTGTGTGTGTGTATATCCAAGCAGCGGCAGACACACTGTGATACCCGTTAACCAGGTGAAAGGCACACAGAGGAAAGGCTTGTCTCCTTTTATTACTTCTTAAAAATAAAACTAATGACATTACAATGGTAACTTTAGCCACTGTGTCGTCCTTACAAGCACATTCCCAAAATATGACGTGCGGTACCTACATTTGCTGAAAATGAAGTTGGTCAAACAGTTAGTGTTTGCGTCCATCTTCGCAAATTGGACTGTTGTGTGAGAGTCTCCACACTCCCAGCTGTTGTCATTTAGGCTCCGCCCTATTCTGAAAAGGGGATGAGGAGCCACAGCTCATTTGCATTTAAAGAGACACACACAAAAACAGTGTTTTTGTTGCCACCTGAAATAGGGGCTTTTAAACATCCTTTATAATAAACAATCAGGTGTTTTGAGCTGAAACTTCACACACACATTCTGGAAACACCAGAGCCTTATATTATCATGTGAAAAGGACATTATAGGACCCCTTTAAATGTTTTATAGTAAGTATTTTATTATATAAGTAATATACACCTGGCTTCCACCTATAGTGTTAATGATTGGTGTTATATTTATCTCTCACAGAACTTTAACTATTTTTCCGTTTGGGATATCTAACTGGGATACAAATGTTTCTAACTAAAACATTATTTCATTTGGGGCACAACCTCCTCCTCAAGGAGGTGCAATCAAATCCCAGGACATGGCTCGGTCACTAATCCATTTTAATCTATTAATTCCAAGGATTGGTACCTGGCATAGGCCTTTGGACTGACGCATGAGAACTCTTGATCAGGAAAAGATGTCCTTTACAGGTGTTTTTGATCTCACACTGCATGATAAATGCCTCGCATAATGAAATCATCCCAGCTGGAAGTGAAAGTGGCGTTGTAATTGATCATGTTCATGTGAGAGTTTTAACGGTGTTGCTAAATCCTGCTCTTATAGACAGACAGACAGACAGACAGACAGAGAGATCAGTGTTTGTTCAGACTGATTATAAATGTCCTGTTAATAATCATAATCTTGATCAGATTACGTAGCATGCAGACGCTCTCAGTTATCAAATAAAGAGGTTTTGGAATTCACATCAGTGATTTGATGCACACATTTTGGAAAATACACTGACATGACTTAGATATTATTTAAAAAATAAAGCTTTAACTTAATATTTAATAAAGAACTTCAGGCTGTTTTCCTTTTGATATACTTTATTAAATGTATGGAGCTTGAATCAGCCCAGGCTTTTCATTTGCACCCAAAAACTGAAAAATCATGCTCCATCACTCAGACTCGGAAGCAAAGATAAGTGAATGTGCAACAGTACCACATTATAATATGTTTTTTTCAAACATTAAACTGTTGAAAGCTAAACTGAAATACAAACATGCAGAAAGTTTTGGAAGTGTTTTATTTATTTCTGTTAAAGCATTCTGACACTTAATTCAACATTTATATATGTTTCAACAGACTCAAAGACTCATACTGATTACAGGTGATTCAAAACCAGTGATTAGACTCTGATAACACAAAATTAAACTTTATATAAAAATAAAGAGAATTACATACATAATTCATTAAACATGATTTAGTCTTAAAGGGTTAGTTCACCCCAAAATGAAAATGATCCCATAATTATTTTTCCACAAGCCATCTATTCAAATTTATTGTAAATTTTTGGGTGAACTGACCCTCATCCGTCCCTCGGATGAAAAAATTGTTTGGGGGGAAAAAGTAAAAAAATCGAGAGTTTAAGACCTCAGGACTTTTGTCACACTTGAACCACAAATACATAAAACATTTTTTTACTGGATCCGAGGGGTTTATCTTGAAAGTAAAAAACGTAACAAATCAGTCCCTCGCGGGTCAATTTGCGAGCAATGCTTAAGTACGCACAGAAAAGCTGAAAAAATGCTCAAGATTAAAATGATTTATGATTAAAGGATTAAATGATTTCATAATGTTTACATGTGTATCTGAATGCATACTCAAGAGAAACTCAAGAACTGACTTTAGGACCCAGCGGAACAGCTCATTTCATCCATATACAGCCATCAAGTTAGCCTGACAAGCCAGACCCACATCAAGATGTTTGGTCTAGAAACTCACCATTGACGGCTCAATCCGAGGGGCGGATAAACGGTTGTCTTTCAAACTCCCTCTGCACGCAATAGGATGGCGCTACAACCAACCAGAGCAACGAAGGTGAAGCAGAGCTCGCTGATAGATTAAACTTTCGCCGTATCCGGTCGGCTAAACTCAGAACACATCTTCCCTTTTTAAGAATGACTTCAGTGCCGTTCTTTGTTCTTTTCTCAGAGAAAAGCTTAACTCCAAGTCTTCCAGAGTCGCAGTCAAAGCTGATTCGAGACCGCCGTTCACTAGCTTCTGTGTTTACTAGAAGCACGCAAGTGCAACTCGGCCGTCATTTTGTTAAGCCCCGCCCACCGACTCTATACACGATGTGATTGGCCTGACCAGAGTTTGGTTTTTACAGCTCAGAACTGTGTTGAGAGTTGCTAGACCACCCTCGTGGGCAGATTAGATTTGCTGCCGCTAGGGTGTGTCTAGATTTCTAGGCTACCATCAAATTGCAAGTGTCATGAAATAATAATAATGTTATATTACTTTTTTCCACAAAAGGTTGGCATACACACTCAATGTAAGATATTCTGAGCTCAATTAACAGGGTTATGTAGCCTGGATGCCAGCCGAACTTAGCCCCGCCCACAACATTTTTAGGTCGGGCAGTTCGGTCTGGCCTCAATCCATAGAGGAGTAATTATCTCCGAACAGAAACTGTTCGGACCAATGAAATCATCAGGGCGGGCTTTAGACAATATATCCAAATATTATATTTGTTCGAACGGAGAGCTTGTTTGTATATGCATTCACCTTCACAATTTCTCTGAGGAATGATGATCATGTTGGGTAAGTACTCTGTGTATCATTAAATTATAAATTTTTTTTACAACACCGGCAAAGATCGTTTATTCCAGCGCACGTGCAGACAGGGTTGCCAAGTTTTTACAACAAAACCCGCAAACTACTAGCCCTAAACAATAGCTTCTCGGGGGGTTCTCCGGGGGAAAAATGCCGTCTGGGGGTAAAATGTGTGTTATTTTGGCAAGGTTGCCTGCTAAAATTCGCACTCATGGGTCTATATATCACATAAAAGTCGCTTCAACCCGCGGACATAGAAAACAACTGCGGAAAAAAAACGTGGACATGGCAACACAGTGCAGTTGAGCTCTGTTGACATTTGACAATGCGTCGTTCGCTGCTCTGATTGGTTGTTGGTTTGTCCAATGGCATTAAGAGAAAAATAGGTTACACTTTATTTTACAGTGTTCTTGTTACATTACATCTACTTACCATAGTTATAACAGTAAATTATGCATAATTATATGTAACTAACCCTCAACCAAACCCTAACCTTATAGTAAGTACATGTGGTTAATTCATATTACTCAGTATTTAAATATATAATTACACTGTAACAAGACACCGTAAAATAAAGTGTTGACCCACGAGGGACTGATTTGTTATAGTGTGCGAGGGATGATGAGGGTTAGGGAAGTGTATTTATAGCTAAAACTGACACACATTTTATCATATGGCTTTTAATACATTACACTATAGTCACATGGAGCACTTTTCTGTTGCTTTTTCTCCTTGTTGTAATACGGGTTTTAAAAGACATGCTGGTGAGTAAATGATGAAACATGTTTGGAGAACTGTCCCTTTAAGATCTTAATGGTTGACTCACAGGCCTTATGACTAGTGGCTAGACTATCAGACCATGCCCTCATGCAGTGCTCATCTTCTTCTTATTTATTCTTACCTCTTTTTGTGAAAGCCTTTGCAGGGTTCCCACACCTTGGGTAACTTCAAATTCAAGGACTTTCCAGCTCCAATAATGTGGGGACACATTTTAAGTGAAAGCAAGGTTACTTGTATGAGACATATGAATGTACATTGTTACAGTTTTCCTGTGTCAAATTTATTTTTGGCCATATGACACAGATTTGATGTTTGTCGTATTTCTCTTTTGCATAAAACTGAAGAATATTCGGTACATCCTATACTGTATTTTAAAATTATCTGATATTAACTTTTGCATGGATTTTACTGATTTATTTCGTAGGCTCATGTAACCAGAAGATATACAAATATGCTTTTAAGATTTTCTTGCTTATGGGTTTGCATTATCTGGACAAGCAAAGCAATTGAACATTACATTAAATCAAATATTTGGGCAACAGATTATCACAAATGTTTTATGTTTATTGAACACAATATACAGTCATTGACTGGGTTCGGTGTAAGCACTGAAAACGTTGAGTATTAGTTTTGAGCGGGAACATAACGCGTGGATGTGTGTTACTAACGCAAATCTAGTGTTTATAGGCCACGAAGTGTTGGCAACATAACACATTAGTGGACCGGAGGGAATCATTTGGATTTTTTTCCAGAAAATTTCTCGCACAAAATAAATTCAAGCACTTTTAAGGACCTGTATATATGCATGTTCATTTTCAAAAAAAAAATCTTTCTAGGGCCTTGAATAAAAATGTTATAAAAATCAGATTCACAAATTTTCAAGGACCCGTGGGAGCCCTGCTTTGGCATGTTCTGAAACAAGTCCCATAGTGTAAATGTAGCTGCATTTCCATTTCCCTTCAAATTGCTCTAATTGAAATTGCGAATTGAAAATACGCCCAATGGAAATGTATCAATTTCACAAAAACTCCCGTATATCACAAAAAAATGTTACGTTCACATGAGGTGTTTTTTCAGGCAATCTGAAAAAGGAAGTTTTTGCATTTACAGGTCACCTGGTGCAAGTAAAAGTTGATCATTCTTTAAAGATGACGTGGTATGAATTTATGGGAATACTGGATGCTAAACCAAGAAATGCCACAATTTATCAAGACCTTGAAGCAGATATGATGGAGAAACACCCAGAAACACCTCATTCGTGGCCGCTTCCTTCGATTAAAAATAATGACTAGTGCGCTGGCTGGGATATGCGTAAACCTACCAACATCTGTGGCCATGATTTCGGGAATGACTTTTCGTCAGAGAGGAAAACAAACTTCTGTTTTAGTCGCATAACTCCGGTTAATGGAAACGGTGTAATTTCGCAAACGTTTTTCTATCGACATTTAGAAAAAACGCAAAAGTTTTGCGCAAATCTGTAATGGAAACTCAGCTCGTTTGGGATTCTGATGAGAATGTCCATTTCCAAACCACAGTCAGTGAGGTGGTCCATTTTTACCAAACTGTCCTCCAAAAAAATACAACTCTATAGGTAATTTTTCTAGCACCTTATTACGACCTATATTCACGTTTTAAAGTCATGCGCTAGCTGGCATAAAAATAATGACAGTATTGTGTTACGTCTGATGTCATGAAATGACGTATGACTGTCGTTACCAATCAAAATGCGTGTTTATTTTAATGCAATGTGTGGACTTTTTACCACCATTTGTCATATTTGCATTTAGAAATGTTTTTTAATTTTTTTATTTACAACTACACCCACCCCATCCCTAAACCTACCCAGAGATTTAAAGTGCATACACACTTTATGAGCACATGTGTTCCCTGGGATCGAACTCACGATCGTACACTCTAAAAAATGCTGGGTTAAAAACAACCCAAGTTGGGTTGAAAATGCACCGACCCAACAGTTGAGTTGTTTTAACCCAGTGGTTGAGTTGTTTTAACCCAGTGGTTGGGTTAAATGTTGCTTAAGACAACCCAATTGCTGGGTAAGAACAACTCAACCATTGGGTTAAAACAACCCAATTGTTGGGTCGGTGCATTTTCAACCCAACTTGGGTTGTTTTTAACCCAGCATTTTTTAGAGTGTATGATCACATGTTGTTGTTGTTTGACGAGTTCACACTTACATATAATTTATAGAGAGTAAATTTAAATGCGTATTTGGCGTGCTGTCCGGGGGGAGGGCTTCGAGCTCGGACTTCGGCCCGAACCCAGAGTACCCCCCTGTATGTAAGTAGTGATTTGGAACTAAAAAGAGCAAAAAGTGGAGAAGGGGTGGTGGAGGGATGCTGATAAACTGTCAACAAAATGGAGGTAAGAAAGCTGCGTATATAAACACCTCTTTTGTTGATTAGCTGAGTACTCTCCACCTGTGTCAATTATCTGAACGAGCTCCTCCCGAACCTTGTTAAATAAAAACATCATATAGTGCAATGATTTACCAACTGAACTATGCGAAACCTGAAATATTACGCCGATAAAAGGGAAAAATGTTTTAAAATGAAAGTGTCCTGCTGTCAATAGGAGCACAACTTTAGTAAACGCTCCTCTGCATCGTTTTTCATCAATTAAAATATTGTCGATAGGGGCGCTACTTTAGTAAACGCTCCCATAGGTCGTATTTCAAGGAAGTGACAACCGACCTATATAGGCGTATTGGTTGGAGGACATGTTGATTTTTTGAGTTGCACTTCCTATGACGGCTTGCATCCTCAGCTCAGCGTCCCACACTGATATTGCACACCTTACAGCTCGGGTCTTTTTTGGCATTGGCAGTGGAGAGGCTCATGAGCTGGGGACGGCCGCTGATCTGAGCCAGGATGCCATGCTCCAGAAGCAAGGGCTCTGTGAACAACACCTCCAGAATCACATCGCTGGCATGACAAAACACAGGGACGTCTCCGGCTGTGCACGTCAGGAAGGGATTGGATGCTAAGTCCAGGCGTGGAAGACGGCTCTTGCAAAAGTCATCCCCCTCCGATCCAATAGGGGCCAGGACTAGCACTACATAGTGGTAAGCCGTGTACATGCAGTAGAAGTCAGCGAAGTAGAGGTTTGTGTTCGGGTTGAGGAGACGTTCGGCAGATATTTGGAAGCGCAGAGGGCCGTACGGGGAGTCTTTGGGAGGGAGGCCCGTGTCGAACTCGGTGTTGCAGCTGAGGAAGACGCCACGTAGCTTTCCGTTGATGGGGGAGCCGTGACTGCCACTGTTGTCTTTGAAAGATGGGAGCATTGCACCGCCACACTCTGATCTATGTAGAGACATGCAGAATAATCAATCATACAACACTGAATAATACATCTCAACATATTCACCCTATCTTACCGAATGCGTGTTATTGTGAACAGTTTTTCTCAATCTTCCAGTGAAGCATTCAGATGTGCCTTCTGAATTGTTCTTCTTGTTTGATAATTCCTTTCACTCGGATGTTCGTCATACAGTAGGAAATATCAGTCGCTGCTTCGATTTCATAACAACTTCCATACGCAACCCCTTCTACTCTCGAAAGCTGATGTATTTCAGAGTAAAACAGGATATTCAATGTGAAAAAATGAAGGACAGTTCTTAGATTTAAGGTGTGTTTACACCAAAAAATTATAATAATGATAACTATATTAGCATTTGCATCAATCAATGTTCAATCAATGTCAATGTTTTTATCATTCATCGGCTGGAAAATATCATTCTGCAGGAGTTAAAGTTGTGGTACATTTAAGTCTAAAAAAAGTCTAAAAATAGGGTACAATGTACTGTATAAATATGAAGGAAGTTTTTAAAGTGTTTTACCTGTATTTTGAATTACACATTGCATTAGTTTGCTTTAAGGGTTAACATAAATTTCCGTAAAATTACCAGATAATGTACTGGCAGAAAATTACTTTATTCCATTTTTCAGTGTATGGACTTCCTGATACTCAATAATAATGGTTATTAAAACGTTATAGTTATATTTATTGTTATAGTTATTATCATTGGTGTGAACGACCCTTTAGACATGGAGAACTGATTAGATTGTGAAAAGTGGAAGAATGAAATCAGACGTGAATTTGAGTTAAAGGGTTAGTTCACCCAAAAATGAAAAAGGCCCCATGATTTACTCTCCCTAAAGTCATCCTAAGTGTGTATGACTTTCTTCTTTCAGACGAACACAATCTGAGTTATATTAAAAATGTCCTAGTTCTTCCAAGCTTTATAATGGCAGTGAATTGTTGTCTTGTTTATGAAGTCCATAAAAGTACATCTATCCATCATATAACTGCTCCACACGGCTCCGGAGGGTAATAAAGGACTTCTGAAGTGAAGTGATGTGTTTGTGTAAGAAAAATATCCATATTTAAAACTTTATAGACAAAAATAACTAGCTTCTGGCTGAAAGACGTACGCAATTCAAGTTAATAACAAAAAGATAAGTAACAGAAAACACACATTGCATACAAAATACAAAACTATGGAAGCTTGTTTCTGAAAAAAAAACTAAAAAGGGTAATTGTGACTTTTTTCTCAGATTTGCATGATATAAAGTCAGTACTGTGAGATAAAAAGTCCCAATCATCTTTTAAAATGTTTTATTCTGTGGCAAAACAAGGGTCCATACAAAAAATTGCCTCTAATATTGCTTAAAAAGGTGAAAAATGTGTTTAAGAAGATTAGTGTAAAACAAGACCAGGGCTGTGAATAAAAAAAAAGAGTTTTGATTCATTTCAAGCATTCTCAAATCATGAAGACTCGCAGCAGATCAAAAATCAATGTAGTCTTAGAGCTGTCAAGGACAGATTTATGTATAAAGCAGCCGAGACTGGGGATGACAGATGAACTGACCTCACGTAATGGAAGTATTCGGGATTCTGGTTGCGGTAAAACATGGAGAACCTGAGCGGCCTCCCAGCAGCGGCCTGAGCTTTATCCAGCAGCTGCTGGAGATGATCCATAGCATAATCTGCAGAAAACAACACATTAACCATGAGTATAACATACCCTAAGTGCTTATGATATCAATAACATGACTTTGAAGTCAAGAAAAAGAAACAGGTGTCACTATTGGTAGTGTCTTCTATCTGAACACAATATGCAGAGGCATGGATAAGTAATAAACATTTTTTAATTTGTACATTTGTTCTTTTTTCAGCCTTAGTACCCATGACATGACACAAACATGTCTAATGATGATTACGTTAAGGGGTTAGTTTACCCAAAAATGAAAATTATGTCATTAATGATTCACCTCCGTTCATCTTCAGTTGAACAGTTCAACACAGTTTAAAATATTTTATATTTAGTCCGAGAGCTTTCTGTTCCTCCATTAAAAATGTATTACACACTATACTGTCCATGTCCAGAAAGGGAATAAAAACATTTACATTTACATTTAATCATTTAGCAGACGCTTTTATCCAAAGCGACTTACAAAAAAAGGGAGAGCAATAGAAGCACCGAAACAAACAAGGCCAACAACCTGTAAGAGCTGTAAGAAGTCTCAATTAATTAGCACAGTACACAAGTTTTTGTTTTTATTTATTTTTATATAGGCATCTACAATAGCCACCTACAACAAAAACTCACGTACGCAAAATACAGAACACTGGATTTTGATAGCCATGATAACAACCCATTAGGACTAAGGCTGTTGCCCCAGCTGTTGTCGTTAATGCAGATTCAGTGGCCCAATGGGTTGGTTTTGTATGGCATTCTAGCTAAACGCGCAGCAATAGCCATCTACAACAAAAACTCACATACGCAAAATACAGTACACTGGATTATGATAGCTATGATAACTATGTAACATACCCGCCTGAAGGCACAAATCTGGATGAGAGACGTAGATATGATCCGGGAGTGTGCGGTTTTTTGGTCGTTGCTGTGTTGATCAGTAAGTGCTATTCTGTATTGGTCAAGTGCAATTGGAAGAGATGTGTCTTAAGATGTTTTTTAAAAATGGCTACAGACACGGCAGCACAAATTGAGATCGGCAGGTCATTCCACCAGGTGGGAACGGTCCAGGAAAATCTCCGTGAGAGCGATTTCATGCCTCTTTGGGATGGAACCACGAGGCGCCGCTCGCTCGCAGAACGCAAGCTTCTGGAGGGTGTGTAAGTCTGAACAAGTGAGTTTAGGTATATTGGTGCAGAGCCAGTGGTTGTTTTGTAGGCGAGAACTAGTGCCTTGAATTTGATGCGAGCAGCCATTGGCAACCAGTGCAGTCTGATGAAGAGAGGCGTAACATGCGCTCTCTTCGGCTCATTAAAGACCACTCTCGCCGCTGCATTCTGGATCAGCTGCAAGGGTTTGATAGTGCATGCTGGAAGCCCAGCCAGAAGAGCATTACAATAGTCCAGTCTGGAAAGAACAAGAGCTTGAACCAGGAGTTGTGCAGCCTGTTCTGATAGGAAGGGTCTAATCTTTCTAATGTTGTATAAAACATCATCAAAGTCGTCCATATGTGACATCTGTGGGTTGAGTCTCTTGAAGCATCGAAAATACATTTTGGTCCAAAAATAACAAAAACTACGACTTTATTCAGCATTGTCTTCTCTTCCAGGTGTGTTTTCAATCCACGTTCATGACTGCGCAGTGACGCTCCTGACATGTTATCTGGTGCGGCCGAGCTTCGTTTATAATGTGAGGGAGACGCACGCTGTAAACAAAACAACTTTTGCAAATATGTTTAAAGGATTTCCACACAGAGGAAGACTTTCCATGTTTTGCTCAGCCATATTTATTTGAACCCGAATACACGAGTGCACCAGATAACACGTCAGCAGCGTTACTGCGGAGTCCTGACCACTGGCGCAAACAGACCCGTAAGAGAAGCCAATGCTGAATAAAGTCGTAGTTTTTGTTATTTTTGGACCAAAATGTATTTTTAGATGCTTCAAGAAATTCTAAGTAACCCGCTGATGTCAACTTTGGACCTTTGATGATGTTTTTATTCCCTTTCTGGACATGGACAGTATAGTGTGTAATACATTTTCAATGGAGGAACAGAAAGCTCTCGGACTAAATATAAAAAAATACTTCACCGCTTTTTCATATTAAACTCTGTTATTCCCTTAACTAAAACGAGTTGATACACCTCTCTTGTCTGAGTGCGTGCTCTTAATCTCTCTGACGCGCGGTGACGATCTGATAGCATTTAGCTTAGCCCACTAAGCCCAGTTCATTCACTATGGTACCAAACAGAGATCTAGTTAGAAGCGACCAAACACCTCCACGTTTTCCCTATTTAAACACAGTTACACGAATAGTTGAATGATCAGGTATGGTGACATAAAATAAAACGTGGCGCTTTTCTAAGCGGTTTAAAAAGGAGAACTATATTGTATGGTGGAATAGCACTTCTGAGAGTACTTCGACTCGGCGTAGTAAAAAGTCCCGGCCAAAAATTCCTCCCTCACATCTCTCCCTCACCCTCTCATTTCTGTCAATAGGGGGAGAGTCAATGACATAATTTTCATTTTTGGGTGAACTAACCCTTTAAGATAAGATAAAGAATGTCATGTCAAAATTTAAATATTCAATTACTATTATTATTCTGCTACCATTACTAAACCCCCGTCTGCTGAAGTCTGTAATTTCTGTCCCTCTAGAGGTGCATAAATTATGATCGTTTCTGAACAGGTTTCCCAAGCACTCCAGGTGTTTGCCATTGGTTGGACAAACTTAGCCCCTCCCCCAAACTCACGCTATTGGTTGAGCCTGTTGACAGACCAATGATTTGAAAACACAGAGTCACAATGTTTACTCTTTTTAATATCTTATTTACAGTTGTCTAAGCTTGGATAGATGAAAGTATTTTAACACCGAACACATTAATCAATAATATTAATATACAGTAATACAAAACCTCTGTTACTTCGCCTCTGCTTACCCCCAGTGCAGAACTCCACCACTTGGCTCCATTCAGACACTTGGTAGTCTCCGTCAGGCTGTCGGATTGCGGTCTGCACAGCGACACAATAGTCCGTTCGAGGGCTCAGGAACCAGTGGCCTCTCACAGCCATTGGCAAAGGTACTGCTTTCGCCACTAGCTTGGTGGGAACATCCTGAAAAGCCAAACACCAGAGGGCGCTGTCAGATTCGTTGGCCTACAGGTTTTTTTCTGCTTTCAAGAGAAGAATAACCAAACATGGGTTTTCAACAAGGGGGTAATCCAGCCCCTGGACAGCGTTCCACCCATAGGGGCGGCCATTGCTAACCAAGCCATCACCTGCTGTTAGCATCCCATTGAATCCCATTCATTTTGGCGTCACTTTGACAACTAATAATTTTACATTTATTCTATTTGTTTATTTGTCAGGGACAATGCAGCGCAGACAAGCCATAACAATTTTTTTTTTAGATGTGTTGCATATAAGGTATCTAGCCAATAGGCTAGTTTGCAACCCCAGTCCTTGGTCAGGCCTTTCTAAAAACATACCAATTTATTTACACAACCACATTACAACACAAGACAACACATCATATCCAACACAGACAAAACATGAGTTGACAAATTAAACATTCGCCGTATCAGGTCGGCAAAACTCAGAACACATCTTTCCTTTTTAAGAGAGGAAGAGTTGAGAGACTCACAGCAGCCAATCACAGCAGTGGGCGTTTACACTGAAGTCTCACAGCAGCCAATCACAGCAGTGGGCGTTTACACTGAAGACTCACAGCAGCCAATCACAGCAGTGGGCGTTTACACTGAAGACTCACAGCAGCCAATCACAGCAGTGGGCGTTTACACTGAAGTCTCACGGCAGCCAATCACAGCAGTGGGCGTTTACACTGAAGACTCACAGCAGCCAATCACAGCAGTGGGCGTTTACACTGAAGTCTCACGGCAGCCAATCACAGCAGTGAGTGTTTACACTGAAGACTCACAGCAGCCAATCACAGCAGTGGGCGTTTACACTGAAGTCTCACGGCAGCCAATCACAGCAGTGGGCGTTTACACTGAAGACTCACGGCAGCCAATCACAGCAGTGGGCGTTTACACTGAAGTCTCACAGCAGCCAATCACAGCAGTGGGCGTTTACACTGAAGAATCACAGCGGCCAATCACAGCAGTGGGCGTTTACACTAAAGACTCACAGCGGCCAATCACAGCAGTGGGCGTTTACACTGAAGACTCACGGCAGCCAATCACAGCAGTGGGCGTTTACACTGAAGTCTCACAGCAGCCAATCACAGCAGTGGGCGTTTACACTGAAGACTCACAGCGGCCAATCACAGCAGTGGGCGTTTACACTGAAGACTCACAGCGGCCAATCACAGCAGTGGGCGTTTACACTGAAGACTCACAGCGGCCAATCACAGCAGTGGGCGTTTACACTGAAGTCTCACAGCAGCCAATCACAGCAGTGGGCATTTACACTGAAGAATCACAGCGGCCAATCACAGCAGTGGGCGTTTACACTGAAGACTCACAGCGGCCAATCACAGCAGTGGGCGTTTAGACTGAAGTCTCACAGCAGCCAATCACAGCAGTGGGCGTTTACACTGAAGTCTCACGGCAGCCAATCACAGCAGTGGGCGTTTACACTGAAGTCTCAAAGCAGCCAATCACAGCAGTGGGTGTTTACAGTGACCTCACATGAGAGCCATCCATAGCAAACCAGAACCATCCAATCAATTCCCCACAGACAAAATCAAGCCAGCCCTACATTTGCTCTTGTTTGAGAAGCCTATCTAAATAATTAAATAATTACTAAGTAAAATAAGCGAGTCATATTTAACTCTTCATGACTGAGGGTGTGGAATACACAACTTCCCCCTGATTTAGCCTAGAGCCAGTCTGCAGATTTGAGTTGACAGATAGTGTATAATGAGCACAGCCTCCGTTTTCAGCTTCAGATCATGGCTCCATGCAGCCAGAGGAGGAGGTCAAACGTTTGATATTTTGAACCAATTTTAAAGCACGTTGTTTTCATTTGCTGTGCGTCTCCTAGCAACAAGGCACATGTTTCTGTGTGAGTTTCTGTTGGGAATGACTTTTAAAATCTGTTCAGTCAGCTGGGTTTAAATAAAGTGTGTTGAGAAGAAAAGGTGCAAAACGGCTTGTCAGGAATGAATTGTGAAGAAACCCTCGAGCCTCCTGAGCCAGCAGAACTGTACTTACCCAGAGGTGACAAAAGCTGAAACATGACTCTCGCTTAATAAGAGCCACAAGCTGAAACATCAATACTGGACAAAAAAAACTTCAAGAATGACTTTTCAGAGGTTTCTGGGCTATTGAGATGACAGGGACTCTTGATCATCAGGGAACCAGTTCAGCTCATAACTCACTGTAAAAAAATCTTTTAAAAATAAACCTGGTTGCCTTAAAATTTTGAGTTCATTGAAATTAACATTTAGTCAATACAATTATTATTATTATTTTTAAATCGGCAACCTTTATTCAAATATTATTCAAATATTTTGTAAGCATATTGGGTGATTGTGTGTTTTATTTGTGATGACGCAGTGAAACACGCCAAATTGTGCTATTTTCATGATTTATCACATTTTTTATGCGGTTCAGATACAATAATATTTTGAGTTTCTATTTATTAAACCAATTATTTGGTTTAATAAATAGAATAAAACCTTCATTGTATCAACTCAAATTTTTATTTCAATAAACTCAAAATTTTAAGGCAACCAGATTACTTACTTTTTTAAGTTAAACAACCAATAGTTTTTTTTATTGAAATAAAGCTAAAATAATAATTATTTGAAACTTAGAAATACATTTAAAATGTTTAAAGTTATAAGTTGAAGTACTAAAATTACTAAAATTGAAAGAAAATTAAAGCTAAATAAAAATATTTACGGTACTATTTTGTTTAAAATTAACAATTTAACTCATCAATAAATCACCAGTTCTTCTTCCAAAACACATTTTTTTTGTCTGACCCTCATTGACTATGGTAAGCTCGTTATAAGTGTTTATATTTTAGACCAATCAGGATAGTTTTCATGGGAAATAGAGCACATACGTCACTCACCTGCGTGTCTCATCATTTCCGTAAATTGAGAAAAGTTTCTCCGGCTGCTTCACGCAGAGCCGAAGCACAACCAAAATAATGTTCTCCTGTAAATTGCTTCCAGATTTGTTTTTTAACCACTAAAGGGCCAAAAGTTACAAATGCTTTAAAGGGGCCATTAATTGAGAATTTAAGAAAAAAATATTGAGAAATCAATCATGATCTTTTGACATATAAGAGATCATTGTGCTATAAAACATCCTGTAAGTTTCAGAACTCAAAACTTCCTTGTTAGTCCAAAAACAGTTTTTCGTGAATCCAAGCTCAGAAAAGGACTCGTTTAGATTTTGTCAAATTATGAAGTAGAATCAAATCAACGGCAAATTCTACATCAACGGGTCTTTGGTTCCGCCCACTGGCGCGTTAAGGAGACGAGAAGAGAGATACAGGATCTCACAGCAGCCAATCACAGCAGTGGGCGTTTACACTGAAGACTCACAGCAGCCAATCACAGCAGTGGCCGTTTACACTGAAGTCTCACAGCAGCCAATCAAAGCAGTGGGCGTTTACACTGAAGTCTCACAGCAGCCAATCACAGCAGTGGGCGTTTACACTGAAGACTCACAGCAGCCAATCACAGCAGTGGGCGTTTACACTGAAGTCTCACGGCAGCCAATCACAGCAGTGGGCGTTTACACTGAAGTCTCACAGCAGCCAATCACAGCAGTGGGCGTTTACACTGAAGTCTCACAGCAGCCAATCAAAGCAGTGGGCGTTTACACTGAAGTCTCACAGCAGCCAATCACAGCAGTGGGCGTTTACACTGAAGTCTCACGGCAGCCAATCACAGCAGTGGGCGTTTACACTGAAGACTCACAGCAGCCAATCACAGCAGTGGGCGTTTACACTGAAGTCTCACAGCAGCCAATCACAGCAGTGGGCGTTTACACTGAAGTCTCACAGCAGCCAATCACAGCAGTGGGCGTTTACACTGAAGTCTCACGGCAGCCAATCACAGCAGTGGGCGTTTACACTGAAGACTCACAGCAGCCAATCACAGCAGTGGGCGTTTACACTGAAGTCTCACAGCAGCCAATCACAGCAGTGGGCGTTTACACTGAAGACTCACAGCGGCCAATCACAGCAGTGGGCGTTTACACTGAAGACTCACAGCGGCCAATCACAGCAGTGGGCGTTTACACTGAAGTCTCACAGCAGCCAATCACAGCAGTGGGCGTTTACACTGAAGTCTCACAGCAGCCAATCACAGCAGTGGGCGTTTACACTGATGACTGACAGCAGCCAATCACAGCAGTGGGCGTTCACACTGAAGTCTCACAGCAGCCAATCACAGCAGTGGGTGTTTACACTGAAGTCTCACAGCAGCCAATCACAGCAGTGGGCGTTTACACTGAAGACTCACAGCAGCCAATCACAGCAGTGGGCGTTTACACTGAAGTCTCACAGCAGCCAATCACAGCAGTGGGCGTTTACACTGAAGACTCACAGCGGCCAATCACAGCAGTGGGCGTTTACACTGAAGACTCACAGCGGCCAATCACAGCAGTGGGCGTTTACACTGAAGTCTCACAGCAGCCAATCACAGCAGTGGGCGTTTACACTGAAGTCTCACAGCAGCCAATCACAGCAGTGGGCGTTTACACTGATGACTGACAGCAGCCAATCACAGCAGTGGGCGTTCACACTGAAGTCTCACAGCAGCCAATCACAGCAGTGGGTGTTTACACTGAAGTCTCACAGCAGCCAATCACAGCAGTGGGCGTTTACACTGAAGACTCACAGCAGCCAATCACAGCAGTGGGCGTTTACACTGAAGTCTCACAGCAGACACGCCCCTTCAAACAGAGTTCAGATCAGAGGCTAAAATCAGGGTAGGAAAAATGCCTTTTATTTCTACATTATGACCATTTTTGATGTAAAAACGTCTCTTGTTTGGATATCTAAAGCGACTTATTAATGTTAGTATGATTTGTTTTAAATGCAAGTGCACCACAGGAACATGCCTATTTTCTGTGCGACGACTTCTCTCTCAAAGGTGAAAGACTTTTTAAACTTCCCTAAAGCGTAACTCATTTCCTCTCGCGTATAAGAGCTCTATTAGTTAATTAGTCTTGTTGTGGAGGCTCGAGTTTCTGACAAGCAGAAGCAATTATGAAATGCTCAGAGGAACATAATAACCATAGCAACCCCTTACCGAGTCCTTTCCTTTCACTCGCAAATGGAGTATCAGAGCCCTGGCAAAATCAGTGTCATTTCAGCAGCAGGTTATTTTTGGCCAACAATGCGTGCAAAAGAGATACTAGCACTAGCAATACTCCTACGGTAGCTTCATTTTGAAAATATGGATATAAATACCAGCAGCCATATCACCCTGTAGCCCAAGACTGGTTTCCCACTGAAGCTAAGCAGGGCTGAGCCTGGTCAGTACCTGGATGGGAGACCAACTGGGAAAACCAGGTAGCAGCTGGTAGAGGTGTTAGTGAGGCCAGCAGGGGGCGCTCACCCTGTGGTCTGTGTGGGTCCTAACCATAGACCGTAAAAAAATATGGACGACTCGACATCATTCGTTTCCGCTTGGCAGATTTGAAGCTTTCAGGCGGCCTTGCACGGCGCGGACATCTTGGGACCGAGTCTGCGCAGTAGCGATTTCGGGACCGGAGTTGCGCAGTAGAGCGCAGGAAGTAGAGCAGGAAGGACAGCTGCGATATCAAAAGCCCGCCCACTCTCTCGCAGATGCAGAACAATTAATTATGTTGGTGTGAAATAAACAGTTATGGAAATGTAGAAATTAAAGCTAAAGCTCTAATCTGCTCCCAAAAATTTCGAAAAAAGTCCGTTAGTGCCTCAGTGACAACTTCACTCAGAGAAGCCGTCAGTCTCAGCTGTCAATCATGACGTCACACCCCCCGTTTTTAAAGCGTCAGATAACTAACTAAAACTAAACTTATTTTTAAAACGAACACCTGAAATGAAATCATCGTGATGATAACTGCCTTCAGTGACATAAACTAACTTTGGGGAAAACATTTTGAAGTGTAATTTTATTACTTAGTTTGCCTCGCGTCCATTAGAAATCACAGAGGGGCGGCTATACTGGGACCGGTCACCGGGGGGCGATCGAGGCGCAAAAGCTTCAGTAAATGAGAGGGAGACTGCAGGCTTGGTCCTAACCATAGACATCATATAGATAGACGCCCTATCGAGCGCTACTGCCTATTGGCACGGTCGAGCCGTGGAGCCGCCATCTTGAACCGGTCGCCAGCTCCACTCAGTGTAACTTGTTTGCCAGGTGCAGTGAGCTGTCAGCGCATTTAATTTATCACATCTCACTGAATACCTAACCGATTTTAACGCGGGTTTTTTTGCTGCAAAGGTCATTAATGTAGCTATGATACAGGACACATGGTTCAGCGTATTTTAATATTCTTAAGCCATATTCGGATGGTAATTGTTTCTCGTGGGGTCGTAAGGTATTTTTCGGATGCATTTTAAAGATCTAAAGCCTACACTTGTATTACTAAAATGCTGGAAAGTATTTACAAGAATAATCTTTCATCACCGCTTAAAAGAGAAAGAGAAAAAAAAACACTTAAACATTTGAAATGAGCCGTTATTTCCGCTCATTTTTAAAATTACTTTTTTTTTTTAACAAGACATTTAAATAAAATAATAATGTCTTATTATTAAATATGATTTTTAAAATTCTTTTTATTCCAAGCATATGACATTTTTAAAGCAGACAATCATTTGAATTACCACGTGAGCAGTGTTTCCCAGGTGCGGAGGATCACTCGCTCCTCCACCGGGAATAAATCGCCATCCGAATAGACTAGTTTTATCACTGAGGTGGCATGCAAATGTATTTTACAGACGTCCACATGAGAAACAATTACCGTCCGAATAGGGCTATAGTGGGCTTAACAGTTACATAATATTCTGATATAAGATTTAAAGTGTCCAGACGTCCAAAATCAAAATATGTGATATAGGATATACGGGGATTTATAAAACCACACAATATTTATATGATAAAGAAGCAGAAACAGAGTTGAAGTAAAATAAGATATTTTAATAAGTTGAAACAATTTAATGATTTGTGACACACACACTCTCTCTCTCTCTCTCTCTCTCTCTCTCTCTCTCTCTCTCTCTCTCTCTCTCTCTCTCTCACACTAAATATATAATATTCTGATAAAGTTCCGGCATCAGCCTTTGGGATTGTTCTGTTCGCTATCATCTGCAACACAACGACAGTTATTATGCCCGGTCAGCAATGCATGTATTAACTTCAGATTGGATTGTGTTGGTACTAATAGGCACATAATGTTACCAAACGCTAAAAGTAAGTTTCGTGCATCTAACAAGTGCTTTCTAACATCTTTTTGATCTGAATAGTAACTTAAGTTATGTGGAAAACACTTGAGTTGAGGGAGATAGGACATAGCTTAGCTAACATTAGCTAGCTACGATTTCAGTACAGTACTATCAAAGATCCTTGCTCCTTCTCAATTATCTGGATTTAAGGACAAAATACAACCAATATAACGATGGCAAAGTTAAATCTTACTTGTGAAAAGTAATCCCGCAAGCCCTACCTGCGATGGTTCGCCGATTAGAACAGGAAAATGCTGCACAGTGCTCTGGCATCTTAACTGCTGCTATGCAACGAAACTAGGAGTACGACCGGTTCAAAATGGCCGCCGCAAATCTCGGCGCCCAGCAGCCAATAGGGCGTCTACCTATATGATGTCTATGGTCCTAACACCCCAGTATAGTGATGGGGACACTGTACTGTCACATACCTGTCAAGTATCCCGTTTTGGCCGGTGTAACTGTCAAAGGACATGTTTTTTCTTGAGATGGGTATTTTATGTTTTTGTTATAAATTCATTTCACTTTGAGTTTATTCATTTAATTAAAACAACAACAACAAATATATTTATGATGTATGCCCTTTGAAATGTTTGAAGTTGTGGGTTCTTTGGGTGGGATTTATGAGACGTAATGTGTCACATGACCCGGATTGAGTTGATAGCGGGTCTGCGTCATTTGGAAAGTTTGAGCATTAACACAGAGAAAATTACATATGGCCTGAAGAGAGTTGTTTTTGTCTGCATGGTCTGAGAGGCGCACACGGTAATTTAACTTGATATACTTCATAATGACAATGATGTTGTTTTGTATTGCTTTATGTGCGCATGTTGTATTGTTTATGTGCGATATGTTAACAATGTTTAATAGTCTTATATCTGTTGTGACATTTATTGAATATCAGAAGACCCTGGACGAGAGAAATGCATATTTTGAATGTGTTTTTATTTCTTGTAGTTTTCACGGTGTCTACTGAAGAGAGAGAGACAAAATAAACAGAGAAGACATCTGTATGAAGCGTGGCCACTGTTTTTATTAGACCAGTGCAGCTATAGTGAAAACGTGACGCCATTACAGTCGACAGCTTAAAGAGTTGTACAGCATCGGCTGGATGGAAAGAGAAAACAAGATCGCGGCTGCATCGCGTACAGAAGAGACGTTGGATACAAAGTGAAAGCACGATCGCGGCGGGACTATCGCGTGGAGAAGAAGGCGTCAGAGACGAGGCTTGCCGTTATGCAGTTGTTGCCGCCAAGGAAGTACCGCGACACGACCAGAAGAGGGCGACATTCAGCCGCGTAGACAGTTGCAAGTATCCTTCTACAGGCTTCATAGAACAGTGGTTGTATATTATTCGCTGTTTCAAGTAGGAGTACTGCTTTGCAATCAACAGTATTTTGGACTGTGATACCTCTGTCTTTATGGACATTTAAAGAAAAAGAAAGAAAAGAAAGTAAGACTGAGGTGTTTATAATATATCTTAATTGGTTTATCATTTCAACCTGATCGTGGTTTATATATTATAAGTGACACAGTGGCGAATAGTAACAAGAGTTTTGATCTGAGAGTAGTAATTAAGTAACCATGCTCTAAAATGTCTTGTTAAAACATTTACAAGGTCAGTTCATGGAGAAAAATTACAATGAATGAATCAAGTGAGCAAATTGAGTCATTGCAGGCAGAATTAACTAGCTTAACTGAACAGTTAAGGTTGCAAACTGATGATGCTGAAAGGGAAAGATTAGAGTCACTCATAGTGGATATACAAGCTAAACTAGAGTCACTTCAAATAGCAATGATAGAAGCTACTGCTTCCACTTCAAGAAGCTATGAACCCAGAAAGTCGTCACGAGAGAGAAAGTTAACTCCCAAAATGCAGGAGCTTAAGCAGCAAGAAGTTTCTCAGAAGGAGAGTAAATTCATCAAGCTGTATGAAAGCTGGAAAGAACAAGTGAGAACTGCTCGTACCAAACTTAAAGATGAGTGCTCCGATCAAGACTTAGGTGACATGATGGATAGTGTTGAAGGGCTGGAAACTCAAGTGAAAAAATTGTATGAACTTATACGATCTCAATCATTACCTTCAACTGAGATTAGAAGGAAAGTGGATTCCTGCACTGCAGTAACAGCAGATTTGATGGGGCTGATGAAAGTACGTATGAGTGAAGTAGGGCAAGAGGAATTTGATGCTAATGGAGAAGATGCAAGAATTCGTATGGTGCTTGACAAAGAGTATGCTCAGTCCATATTTGGGTCTACACGTTCCAAATCTACTATTCGTAGTCAACGTTCAAGCTGCGCATCAGAACAGCATAGCATCACAGCAAAAAGAGCAGAGTGTGCTGCTGAGTTGGCCGCAAAGCAGGCAGAGGTGAAGATGGAGGAGGCTATTGCTACTCAAAGGCTTGAACTTAAAAGACTAGAAAATCAGAGAGATCTTCAAGTAATAGCTGCAAAGCTCAAAGCATACTCCGAAGCGGACTCAAGTGAGTCCAGAAAAGAAAGTGGAGTAGCACAAAGTGAGGTAGCCAATTGTCCTTCAGTATCTGCTAAGGAAGTTAAAGAGGAGCAAACAACTCATACTGATAAGGAAGCTTCTATAGTACAAGCCCTTCAGGACACAATGGCTCTCAGCAGACTTCCCGCACCGGAGCCCTTGGTTTTCTCAGGTGACCCACTTAAGTTCTTAGAGTGGAAAACAAGTTTCAAGGCATTGATAGAGCGGCGATGCACAAATCCAGCTGATAGGTTGTTCTACCTACAGAAATATGTTAGTGGTGAGGCACAGTCTGTATTGGCAGGAAACTTCTACAGAAAGGATGAGGACGCCTATGATCAAGCATGGGAAGCATTGAATTCTCGGTATGGCCATCCATTTGTAACCCAGCGTGCATTCAGAGAAAAACTGAATAACTGGCCAAAGATTGGCTCAAGAGAATCAGTTAAATTGAGACAGTTCAGTGACTTTCTGACATCCTGCAGTAATGCCATGCCACACATCAAAGGGCTTCAAGTGTTAAATGACTGTGAAGAGAATCAAAGAATGTTACAAAAACTTCCTGATTGGGTGACGTCTCGTTGGAACAGGCATGTTACAATCCAGTTGAAACAATCAGAAGAATACCCTAGTTTCAAGGAGTTCGCTGATTTTGTATCACAAGAAGCAGAAATAGCATGCAACCCTGTTACATCCTTTCATGCCTTGAAGCTTACTGAAGAAAATTTGTCTAGAGAAGTTAAGCGCTCAAAGGCTAATGCTTTCTTCACAAGCGTGAGTACATCAGAGAAATCAAGCTCCGTACCAAAAACATACAGTGTTGGGGGAAAGGAGTCAAACAGACCCAACAAAGTAAGCACATCGCCATCATGTTCATTCCCAGTCACTTGTAGGTGTTGTGGGGAAAGCCACTCTATCCACAAATGTCAAACATTTGCTTGTAAGTCTGTGGAGGACAAGAGAAAGTTTATATTAGACAATAATCTGTGTTTTGGCTGTCTTAGGAGAGGACACAACTCAAGAGATTGTAAGAATAAAGCTACTTGTAGTATATGCAAGAAACATCATCCAACACCACTTCATGAAGACCGCCCGTCTTCTGCAGCAGCCACATTTTCTCGTGCTATGCAAACAGAAGAAAATACATCTTCCCTTTCCTGTTGTGTAGACAGTTGTGACGGTGGGAGTACCTCAATGATAGTGCCTGTATGGATTTCTTCATCTATCAATCCTGAAAAAGAGATCTTAGTTTATGCCCTACAGGATACCCAGAGTAGCAACACCTTTGTGGACCAAGAGGTATGCGAGTGGATGGGAGTGGTTTCAGAGCCAGTTAAGTTAAAGCTTACTACAATGATGGGAAAGGATTCCATTGTTCAAAGTGAAAGAGTTAGTGGGCTTAGAGTTAGAGGGTTTTCCTCTCATGGTCTAATCAATCTGCCACCTGCCTATACCAGAGATTTCATCCCACTTGAACGTTCTCACATTCCTACCCCTGCAACTGCCAGAAGGTGGCGTCATTTGAATGACATAGCAAAGGAAATACCAAAGCTGATGGATTGTAAGGTCGGACTCCTGATAGGTTATGACTGCTCAAGAGCGTTGGCTCCACGACAAGTCATCACAGGAGGTGATGATGAGCCGTATGCCATCAGAACGGACCTGGGGTGGACTATTGTTGGCAGTTCACCACAGGTTGCAAAGTCAACAGAAGTCACAGGCCTGTGCCATCGTGTATCCGTTAAGGAACTCCCATTAATGACACCTGCCTCTGTCATCAGAGCCCTTGAATCAGACTTCAGAGATACAAATCCAAGGGAAAGAAGCATATCCCAAGACGATATACAGTTCATGCAATTACTAGATGAAGGAATTCACCAGAATTCAGAGGGACACCTGGAGATGCCCCTCCCCTTCAAGACACGCCCACAATTACCAGAAAATAAGCGGCTGGCTATGGTGCGGCTGAAGCGCCTGAAAGATAAATTTGACAAAAACCCCAAATTCAAAGATGACTATGTTAAATTTATGGAAGGTGTTTTCAATGATGGTGATGCGGAGAGAGCTGAACACCAACCCAAGGCAGGAAACGTCTGGTATATTCCTCACCAAGGGGTATATCACCCTAGAAAGCCAGAGAAAATCAGAGTTGTGTTTGATTGCTCTGCTAAATATGATGGTACTGCACTGAATGATCACTTGCTTACTGGACCTGATCTCACTAATGGGTTAACTGGGGTGCTCTGCAGGTTTCGCAAACATCCAGTCACAGTTATTTGTGATGTAGAAAAGATGTTTCACAGATTCCATGTGAGTCAGGAAGACAGAGATTACTTGCGGTTCCTGTGGTGGGAAAACGGAAATACCAATTTAGAGCCAATGGAGTATCGCATGAGAGTCCATCTTTTCGGAGCAGCATCTTCTCCTGGCTGCGCGAATTATGGAATGAAGTACCTTGCATGTCAAAATGAGAGTGAGTATCCTGCCGCTGCCAGCTTCATCAAAAAGCATTTCTATGTTGATGATGGACTCATTAGTGTAGAAGATGTGGACTCGGCTGTCAAATTAATTCAAGAAGCCCGAAATGTATGTGCAAAAGGGAAATTGCGTTTACACAAGTTCATGTCCAACAACAGAAATGTTTTGGAGTCAATTCCTGTCAGCGAAAGAGCCAGCGGAGTTCAGGATGTCGACCTTGTTTCTGATGAACTCCCAGTTCAGACCGTGTTGGGAGTAGAATGGAGTGTAAACAATGACACCTTTTCCTTTAATGTCACTCTGGATCAGAAACCAGCAACACGACGAGGAATACTCTCAACTGTGGCATCTGTGTTTGATCCACTAGGCTTCCTGGCTCCTTTCCTCCTCTTAGGAAAGAAAGTACTACAGGAAATGTGCCAAAAGGGTATAGAATGGGATGAAACACTGCCCGAAGAGTTAATGCCACAGTGGACAAGCTGGATGAATGAACTAAAGAACCTGCAAAATCTTGAGATTCCGAGATGTTTTGCTCCTGAAAATCTAGGGAAGGTACAGAGGATTGAACTTCATCACTTTTCAGATGCGAGTAGCTATGGCTATGGCCAGTGCTCATATATCCGGGTGTTGAGTGAAGACAAGGTGCACTGCTCCTTTGCTATAGGAAAGGCAAGGGTTGCACCAACAAAGGTTGTGACCATACCCAGGCTAGAGTTAACAGCAGCTGTGATCTCAGCAGCAGTAAGTAGCATGTTAAAGGAGGAGCTGGAGCTAAAAATTGACCAAGAATATTTCTGGACAGATTCTCAGGTGGTCTTGGGCTACATTAATAATGAAGCCCGTAGGTTTCACGTCTTTGTGGCGAATCGAGTCCAACGAATCAGAGAAACAACTGACCCTGTACAGTGGCATTATATAGACTCTGATCAAAATCCAGCAGATCATGCCTCCAGGGGCCTCAAGGTGTCAGAGCTAATTCATTCAAATTGGTTTACGGGACCCAAGTTTCTTTGGGAAAAAGATCTCATCACACCAAAGACAACTCCAAAGCTGCTTGTTGGTGATCCTGAAATCAGAACTATACAAGTACTTCAAACAAAGGTAGTACAAGATGAGAATCTTTTGGAGAGGTTTAAGCGGTTTTCAAAATGGCACACAGCATTGAAAGTTGTCTCTCGTATCCAGCAATTAGCAAGAGACAAAACCGTTAAACCCATAAATGTTGAAGACATGAGGAAGGCCAGTATCACGCTTGTAAGATTGGCACAAAAGGATGCCTTCGAAGAAGAGATGCAAATACTGAGTCATGGCAAATTGCCACATTGTCATCCATTGTTCCAACTTGACCCAATACTGCACAATGGTATTCTCAGGGTGGGAGGGCGATTGAGGAGCGCTTCGTTACCTTTTGACTTAAAACACCCAGCAATCCTCCCGAGAGATGGTGTTATCACACGTCTTGTCTTGGATTACTACCATGAGAAAACTCAGCATCAAGGTAGAGGACAGACCCTCAATGAATTGAGAGCAAACGGTTACTGGGTTGTAGGAGGCAGCAAAGTTGTGGCAAATCACATTAAGCAATGTGTTACATGCAGAAGAGCTCGCAGGCCAACAGAAATGCAAAAGATGGCAGATCTACCTGCTAGCCGTGTTGATCCCTCTCCACCATTCTCTTATTGTGGGATTGATTGTTTCGGACCATTTCTCACCAAACAAGGTCGTAAGGAGCATAAGAGATATGGGCTCATAGTCACCTGTTTCTCCTCAAGAGCAATTCACATAGAGATGCTGGAAGATCTCACAACAGATGCTTTCATAAATGCCTTGCGGTGTTTTATATCTATCCGTGGAACTGTAAGAGAGATCAGATCGGATCAAGGGACAAATTTTGTTGGGGCGAAAAATGAGCTGACAAAGGCTTTGAAAGAATTGGACAAGGACAGACTGACTGCTTACCTTTCCCAGAAGCAATGTGACTTCATTATGAACGTACCAGATGCCAGTCATATGGGAGGAGTTTGGGAGAGGCAGATCAGGACAGTTAGGAGTGTTCTAAGCTGGGTCCTTTCGCAGAGCTCAGGAAGACTGGATGATGCTTCCTTGAGAACTTTCTTCTACGAAGCCATGTTGATCATAAATAGCCGTCCACTCACCACAGATACCATCAATGATCCCAAGGGGCTAGAGCCACTTACCCCAAACCATTTGCTCACGATGAAATCTTCTGTACCTCTGCCTCCACCAGGGAAATTTGTTCCAGAAGACCTCTACGCGAGGAAAAGGTGGCGCAGGGTGCAATATCTGACAGAGCAATTCTGGGGCAGATGGAGGAAGGAATATCTGGCAAACATCACTCTCAGACAACGGTGGCACTCTCCAAGACGAAATGTGAAGATTGGAGATATCGTCATTGTCAAGGAAGAAGGGCTTCCCCGCAATGAATGGAGACTCGGACGAGTGTTTGATGTTTGTGAAGATGGAGATGGACTGGTGCGAAAGGCCACAATTCAGATAGGAAATAGAAAGTTAGGGAAAGAGGGTCAGCGACTCAATAATCCTTCCATTCTTGAACGTCCTATTCACAAGTTAGTAGTACTTGTAGAAAACAATTGAATCGGATGCAATGAAACTAATCTCCTTACTCCTACACAAAGTGAGAGTTTGAAGTATTAAGAGTTTAAATAATAGATTTGATTCCAAGAGTCAGAGTCGTGAGTCAGTCTGTTAGGTTGTGAAATTTTTGGTTTGCGAAATTACTAAATTTATTCAAACTTTGCAAGTTTATCAGGAATTATAGTAATTTGGTGGGAGTGTAACTGTCAAAGGACATGTTTTTTCTTGAGATGGGTATTTTATGTTTTTGTTATAAATTCATTTCACTTTGAGTTTATTCATTTAATTAAAACAACAACAACAAATATATTTATGATGTATGCCCTTTGAAATGTTTGAAGTTGTGGGTTCTTTGGGTGGGATTTATGAGACGTAATGTGTCACATGACCCGGATTGAGTTGATAGCGGGTCTGCGTCATTTGGAAAGTTTGAGCATTAACACAGAGAAAATTACATATGGCCTGAAGAGAGTTGTTTTTGTCTGCATGGTCTGAGAGGCGCACACGGTAATTTAACTTGATATACTTCATAATGACAATGATGTTGTTTTGTATTGCTTTATGTGCGCATGTTGTATTGTTTATGTGCGATATGTTAACAATGTTTAATAGTCTTATATCTGTTGTGACATTTATTGAATATCAGAAGACCCTGGACGAGAGAAATGCATATTTTGAATGTGTTTTTATTTCTTGTAGTTTTCACGGTGTCTACTGAAGAGAGAGAGACAAAATAAACAGAGAAGACATCTGTATGAAGCGTGGCCACTGTTTTTATTAGACCAGTGCAGCTATAGCCGGGAAAGTCCCGTATTTTACCCTTCTTTCCCGCCGTCCTCCCGTATTCGTATTTTCCCGTAAATCTCCCGTATTTTAAACTGCGCTATTAAAAAATAATAATACCGGAGTAAAAAAAACAACAACAAAAAATTCCAATCTGAGCTCTGTAACTAGCCTCGCGATAACTTCCATCTGCACTAGCCTACAGGTGGCCGTTGTCGCGAGGTTATAGTGTGTGAGGTCAGATGATGACGAGTGACAACGCGGGGAAAAACAAAACAGACCCAGAGACGGATGATGGACGTAACTAACGATAGAGACGGAAGGCACTCCTGCCAACAAACCCAAACCCTGTGTAAATACCGTGATCAATGGGTAGTGATGGCCAAATGAGGCTTCCTGAACCACTGAGGCTTTCCAGCCCATTGGTTCACCAAAAGGTTCATTTACCTGAAGCCTCATGAAACAGTGTGCTCCCTAGTGACACCTGCTGTGCAAAGCAATGCATCGCACACAAATCTATTCATCCTGAGCAACCACATTGTCATAGTGTGGGCACACCCTTTTTCTATTGCCTGTGTATTAATAAAGTATTTTACTCTGCTTGAATTAAACTATGCACACACAACTCACACAACTTTGTGTTCAACTATTCAGTATAGTTCTTTGGGTTAGTGATGACAGTGAATGCCCAGAATGATTGTAAATAAATTATTGTGAGTGCAGTGCTGATTATGAGTGCAATAGTGCAGTGCTTATTGGACTGGAATTGTGGAACAGCAAACTGCAACAGGGATGGGAAAAGCTTTCCCTAATACAGTCTAGTCTTATAATAATATTAATAATAATAATAATAGCAAAAATATATATAATAACACTACTACTAATATATATGAGGGGCTGTACAAGCCATAATTCATTCTGGTACTCAGACAAATTCTCCTTTCACACACACACACACACACACACACATATATATATATATATATATATATATATATATATATATATATATATATATATATATATATATATATATATATATATATATATATATATATATAGTCTGCTCTCACACACATAGGCTATATATATATATATATATATATATATATATATATATATATATATATATATATATATATAGTCTGCTCTCACACACATACAATATAGGCTATATATATATATATATATATATATATATATATATATATATATATATATATATATATATATATATATATATATATTATAATTACGTAGTATAGATATTACAACTAGATATAGGCTAATTTACTCTAATAATGTACTAAACTATGTATAATTTACTCTAATAATCTACTTAACTAAGTATAATATAATATAATATATAATACAAGCTGTGATATATAATGATATCGCTACTACATACAACCAACACCTCAACACCAATGCAAATGCCTACTGCAAACCCCACAAGAGGCGCCAGGTTTCGAACCACTTTTGTCCGAAAGCGATACTCAGAATGAAGCAATGACGTATTCAACAGAAAACGAGGCCTCGTTTGTCATCGTCACGTGATTTTTACGGAACTGATACAAGCCTCGAATCGGGGCTTCATCTGGAACGCCCCTTTTTGCTCGACACAAGCTCCGGAGCCTCGCTTCAGATGTCCCATCACTATCAATGGGACAGCGAATTTAATTTTCTGAAGAGGAGCAGGTGGGGGACAGTCACGCGTTTTGTAAGTTTTGTAAATGCGTCTCATCATGTGCGACAGCGGAAGATCTTTTAAAGTGACAGTAATCACTTATAATGACAATGTAAAGAACAAAAGTAATTGCTCACTAAATACTGTATGCTCTGCTCTTGAGTAAATAACTTCAGTAACGTTACCTTTAGTAAGGATTAATCTATATATAATTTATAACTTATGCAGTGCAAACTGATAACAATTTATGTACATTTCCCACTTGAGAAGTTGTTATACAGGTAGGAAGAGCACAGGTACAAATAAAATGTATTATTACTATTATGGGTTTATGTGAGGATTTAACCCCCCCCCCCCCCCCCCTCCCGGATTTTGGTACCCAAAAGTTGACAGGTATGTACTGTCAAAGAGCACCGTCCTTCAGATGAGACGTTAAACCGAGGTCCTGACTCTCTGTGGTCATTAAAATGGCACTTCTCAATAAAAGAGTTGGGGTGTAACCCCGGTGTCCTGGCCAAATGCCCTCGATTGGCCCTTACCAATCATGGCCTCCTAATAATCCCCATCCACTGAACTGGCTCTATCCCCCTCTCTCCTCTCCACCTATCGCTGGTGTGTGGTGAGCGCACTGGCGCCGTTGTACTGTGGCTGCCGTCACATCATCCAAGTGGATGCTGCACACTGGTGGTGGTTGAGGAGAGACCCCTGACATGAGTGTGAAGCGCTTTGGGTGTACAGTAGTACATTTGAAAGCGCTATATAAATGCCTCATTCATTCATATGAAAAACACAACAAAGTTATTTATTTATTCAGTTCCAATGTTGGAGTAACACATTACAAGTAATGTGAGTAAAGTAATCAGATTACTTTTTCAAAGTAACTATCAAAGTAATATGGAATTTCAAAGCTGTCAAAATAATAAATACATATAAGAAAAGAAATGTAAAAAAATACAAATAAACACATAAATATACAAAGACTTATTTATGTATAATTGTATTTTTTCGGCATTTATTAATGACCACATATGTGTATTCAGGGCTCGATATTAAGCCTTTTCCCGTGCTTGCGAATCTGTGATTCACTTGTCAGAGTAAAAAAAAATTGTAAATACTCAACAGTGTTCAGTCAGCGTTGACAGTATTTAAATCTGCATATTTGCGATATTTTTACCTTTTATAAAGGTATTTTTCCCCCCAAATCTTATTAATTATAGGCTGTGCTTCAGTTTTCATTTTATATTATTACATTTGAAAAATTTAACAATTTAGTGATTGGCAAAATTTAAAAATTACAACTGCATTAAATAATGTTGTGAGATTGATTTAAATATTTTTTAATATAAAAATAAATGTTTAGGCATGAAACAGGTAGACAGGTGACCGTCTTAATGAGAGGGTCATTGAGTTGATTCGTTCAAACGGCTGAATCATTCAAGAATGAGGCAGTCGTTATGAATAGTTCATTGAATCTTTGATTCAACCGATTCATTCAAAACGCGAATCATTCAGTGACACACTGTTGCTGTGAGATGCGTTATGATGCTGTGATCTTTGTTTGGAACTATTTTCGCTGCTGAATTAAAACCAAACCAGTCAATATTGCATCTAAAATGTAAGTGACTTAATGTTAATTAATTCTTGTAATTTTCAGTCGTGATGGTATTGGTTGTGTGATGTTGCTTAACTGTATCATATATTGTAAATATAAAAACTACACAATTTGTCATTTTAACCATGTATGTTAAAGGGTTACTTCAGCGATTAGCATATGGCTTTCAATCAGTAGAAACCCTGGAGTATATTCGAATGATCGTGCTCTGCCCTCTCATATCTCCCTGAGACGAGAGATTTATGCATTTTATTTCTGGAAAAATTACTCCGGGGACGCAAATATCGTTGATTTGCGTAATCGGTAGAATGTTTGGCCAGACGCTAAAGACTACAGCCAGCAGAGGGAGCTATTTCTGCATGTTTTCAACTCACACATGAGGGATGGGGGTCGCACTCACAGCTCAGCTCAGCTCAGGCATTCATGGAAACGGTGCGGCCGGCGGAGCAAAGTGAGTATTTTAACTTCTCAAGTTAATTCCTATGAAAGTTAATCTTCCAAAGGGATGAACTGAAAACACGCCAGACTGAACACGGGCTGAGAACTACTGCCGCGAGTGTGGACGCGTTTACCTCAGCTCTCATCACGAGAGCTCATTCAGCTCATCACGATGTGTGTAATCTGACTCCGGCTGTGTGTGTGCTGACACTTCCTCAGCGGCTAAATCACAATATATTGAACACACACGTTCAGTTTTTAATTGTAGTGTCGGTTCTCTAACTGAACTGATTTTATGAAGATGAACGCGGTCGCGGTGGGAAAGTAAAAGTGATTCAGTAGCTTTGGGAGTGGCCTCACAGGGCAGCGAAGCATTCTGGGAATTGTAGTCTTCAGGCGCGCTGGAAGCCATTCAATTCCGGGGGGGCTGAAACAAAGTTGGGTCGGAAAATGTGTGACGTCATTATGTTGTCGGTGGCGACCAGACAGGTGTTGTAGTAGAACCCCCCTTTACCGTCAAAGAGCACAGACGGACCCACCGCCCCAGATTATTGTTGTTTAAAATTAATTACTTGTTAAAACGCGATCATACCATGGGTGTCGGAAGCAAAACTGTGGGTGGTCTCAGAATTTGTTTTTGCTGGAGTAACTTTAGATACAAATATACTGCAGTTTACTAAACGATTGATTGCGCCAGACAAAATTACGGAAATCACTGAGTTATTTGCCCTGTCTTTTGCCGAACTCCATCTACTCCCTTTTCACATCACAGATCAGAAAGGCATTTATTTTCAATAAAAATTGAGAAAATATTAGAAAAGTGGAAAAAAAAGAGTCAAACACCTAATACGTTTTTCTCGGTTAGGGGTAGTAAACAGACGTGTTGAATTAGTGACGATAAAAGTGAGTGGGTCCAATATATCATTGGTCTTTAAAAGTGGGTGAGTCTTGTCCTCACGACACACAATGGTTCCGACGCCCATGGATCACACGTTACTACACAGACACACGTTAATCATCACTCATAAAGCATTCTTTTTATTTGTGTTCATAGGCTACATACAATATCCAGCATCTGCCAGGGCTTTTAGTCCATCATGTGCGCATATTTGGAGAAATAATGATTCATAATCACGTTTGTAAAATATCATGTGTCCCGACCTCAGCAGACTGGTGAGAGTAGGCTAAGTTACATGTTTAACGTCCAGCTCACAAACCTCGCGGATGTCTGAACAGAGTTTGTTTCGGTGTCAAGGTCAGCGTCGTTGTTGTTTACATACTTTATTTGAGAAGATTTCCCAATTTTACTTTTCTTAACCGTGTTAGTAGTAACGTTACTCAAAAAAAGTCTACAAATACGTTTCTGCTGCTTATTGCTAACCATGACCAAACGAGAGTGAGCGAGGTCACGTGACATGATGGTGACGAAAGCACTTCCTGAGGAATTATTAAAATAATTATTAATTAGTTTATATCTTATCCACGGCCCATTATTTTAATCCCATTAAAACACAGTATGTTATGTCAGTCTATTTTAATTTATTTTATTTCATTTCATGTTTTAAATACAATATAATTTTAGTCCACAGCCCCCCACCAGGGGGCTGATGCTATAACGAGGGGGGCTGCAGCCCCCGCAGCACCCCTCTTCCCGCGCTACTGGTAGTCTTACATCCCCATGAGACAAAAATACATTTTCTGTCTTTTCTCAGTCTAGAAAGCACCAAATTCAAAAATAATTTCACATTTCTACTACATTAATGACCCAGTTTAAATACAGATTCATCTTTCCAGCGCTGAAGTACCCCTTTTTGCCGTCAGTTCATTATACTACATTATATGTTATTATCTACTATCGATCACCACTTACACTCAATGAAGGCAGAATCAGTCTTGTATTTAATGATTTTCTGGTTATTTTGTTGTTGTTGATGTTTTAATCAGGATACTTGTCCGGTCAGGCAAGTAAAATTCTCTTTCACTTGCCCCTTCAAAAAATGCACGTCTCGGCAAGCATTAATGTCGAGCCCTGGGATTTAAGTCTACATTTATTTATTTTCACATTTATTTAATTCTACATTTCTTTGTCTGTGTGCTAATGAGGGGGCGTGTTTTACCTCAGACATAGCAATTGAGCTCAGAGTGGCAGTGCTGAAGCTTTAAGGCCACAGCGACACCTTGTGGTGTGACCAAACGAAACGCCTGGCTGATTAGAGCTTTCGTTTACTGTTCATGAGACTCACACACCAGCTCTGAACGCGGAGAGAAACCAGCACACATTTCACTGATGTCTACGCAAGCATATTGATCAATGCGCTTAAAACATGACGGCACATTCAGTTCTCAGTTCAGTTCTGAATTTTGCATCTTGTGACATGTTCAAATGCATAATCCAAAGATGCTGCTCTTAGATACAGATGAATCATAAGTCATTACTTTGAATTATTCTGAATTAAAATCAACCAAACTGTAAATTAAACAAAGCTTCAGCACTGCCACTCTGAGCTCGATTGCCATGCCTGAGATAAACACGCCCCCTCGTTAGCATACAGAAAAAGAAATGTAGAAATAAATAAATATGAAACTAAATAAATGTAGAGTAGAGATACATTTGGAAATACATAAATGTAGATATAAATACATATATACTTAAATAAATGTGGAAATAAACAAAAGTAAAAATAAATAAATAAATAAATAAATAATAAATGAAAAAAACACATAAAAATTATGTTTTTTACATTTCTTTGTATGTTTAAGTATATATACATTTTTTAAATTTCTTTGAATATTTATGTGTGTATTTATTTATTATTTTGGCAGCTTTGGAATTCCATAAAGTAACGCATTACTTTTAAATTGACTAAATATCTGAGTAAAATTTTCAAATAAGTAGTGCTTCACTTTGGCCATTTATTGACGGACAGCTGCTTATCGTAGTGAAATGCAAACTAAGATCATTACGCAAACCTGAAATAATTAAATATGTTAAATATAAATATACTTTATGTATTTAATCTCACTTTATTAATTAAAGGGGGGGGGGGTGAAATGCTGTTTCAGGCATACTGAGCTTTTTACACTGTTAAAGACTTGGATTCCCATCCTAAACATAGACAAAGTTTCAAAAACTAATGTTGGACGTTTGATGGAGTATTTCTGTGTTAAAAATACTCCTTCCGGTTTCTCACAAGTTTCGGAGAGTTTTTTTCGAGTATGGGTCCGCTTGACGTTAATAGAGCGGAAGGTCCTTGTATGGGCCGTACGGGCTCTTCTCCCGGTAGGGTGCGCGCGCGTGACTAGAGCGAGAGAGGAAATGCACGCCCAAAAACACTCTCTCAGGTGCAGATCCACTCGTCCGTGAACACTTCAGTCGTTATAGTCCGCGCCGCGCTCCACTTTATTCCTATGGGTGACGTCGAGCGACTTCAACGCTTCAGCATTCCGGGAAGGCAGCGCTGCATTTGAACTGATTTGAACGCAGAAATGACTGGAAGCTTCACAACATCGCTTCAGTCGCGTCGCAAAAGCTGATCTCCACGGTCACTGCTGTCAGGACTTCACCAAATCCTACCAAAGAAGTGTGTTTTTGACGGAGCGGTCCCAGCGATAAAGGTTCGGTCCTGCTTTGGAAGCAGCCGGTGAGAAAAACTGCTTCAAATGTCTGTGCTGTTGGCTATCATCGCGTGAGTAAACATCAGTAAACGACACGATCACGTGCTTCGTCATTCAAATGCGCTAACGTTACTCCATTGTTGTTCTATGTATAACGTTACACTAGTCTGATGTGCAAAACCGTTTTGCTTGCTACTGCTAAGGTTTAGTCACATACAATAGTCCATAAACCGAATCATGTCCTCATAAACTGCGAGTAAACACACAAATGTTGACAGGCCACTAAATACAGTCCATACCACAGAGACGGACGTCCTGCTTTTGCTGCTTCTCCTGTTCAGTTTATTTCAGCCTCCAGATTTGATTCTGGATCATATCTATTAGCTGAGATAGCCATGGGTTTGTCCACGCTTGAGGACGTCACCGCTTTGCGCGATCGTCATTCTTTAGCTCCGCCCACACGATACGCCTCCAGCCGCTCGTTTTTTCCGGAAAGACTCGGTACAGCCCATATTTCTTTTATAAATATAATAAAACTAAAGACTTTTCGGAGATATGAAGGATGCAATACTACTCTATAGGTACTCAAGATTGACATGAGATTGACTGAAACTGAGTGTTTCACCCCCCCCCCCCCCCCTAATGCCTTAGTTACCGACCTTCAATGATCTAATTCAACTATGCGAATAAGCAATGACTCTAGTTAAACATCATTTGTGTTTGTTTGTTCTTATTACTGAAGAGTGTTGCTCTTTATCCTGCGCTTCAGAACAGCAGCAGAGCTGAAGGGTTTCGAGCTGTGCAGGCTTGATTTAGCATTTCCTTCAGCCTGAGGCCTGCCACTTTCAGTGTGAAAGGGGCATTAACATTCCCAAAAATAGAACTTTTGTTGTTGTCTTTTTTGGTTGTTGTTGTTTAAAAAAAAAAAACAGCCCAGGTAAGAAAAAGTAAGGCAAAGTAATATAAACGTATTCCATACAAAATACCTAAGTAATGCAATTAGTAACTGTCCCCAGCACTGTTTAGTTCTGAATGACTGCCTGCTGATCTATCTATCTATCTATCTATCTATCTATCTATCTATCTATCTATCTATCTATCTATCTATCTATCTATCTATCTATCTATCTATCTATCTATCTATCTATCTATCTATCTATCTATCTATCTATCTATCTATCTATCTATCTATCTATCTATCTATCTATCTATCTATCTATCTATCTATCTATCAGTCCGTCCGTCCGTCCGGGTGTATGGTTCTATGAAGAACCTTTAATATCCAAAGAACCTTTCCATGGCACAAAAGATTCTTACGACTATAAAAATGGTTAGAAAAAAATAGTTCTTTAAAGAACCTTTGACAAAACCTTTTTTTGGGGAACCAAACTTGGCTCTTCTATGGCATCACTTTGAAAACCCATCTTTGTTTCTTCCTGGCACCTTTATTGGTGTAAATTTAGATTTTTTTGCAAAGCAATTTTCAAATTTTATATGTCTTTGTTTTTTATGGGGTAGTTGGCCTGGAATTGGTGGGCACAATCATTCTAGATTATCCACTTTATTTTTCAGGTAAGAGCGGGCACAGCCGTTAAATTTTTTTGTCTTGTTCCAGTGTCATTCACTTCCAGTGATTTTTATGTGTAAAAAACAGCTCGTTGTGCTGCTTGATGTTGCAAACTGGTGTTTCATATCATATGATTGTAATGTATGGTCCTAATTATAAACACACTGGTTTGTAGTGCAGACAACACTGCAGTTTTACAGGGTACTGCACTTTGATTTATTCTTCTTGTTATTTTCCTATAGAGGCTAATAAATCTGACGACTAATAAATAAGACACGTTCACAGAAAACACCTTCTGTGTTGAAAAATGTTATATGCAATTCCTCCTCCTAAAAAGAATAAAAAAAATATAAATAAATAAAACATAATATGTAGGTGCATGCTTCCCCAAATTACTAGTGTACCAAATTAGATGTTTTTTGCAAAGCAATATCCTGATTTAGTTTTTATTTTGTTTTTTATTAGGGGTGGCTGGCCTGCGATTGGGGATTCAGGGGCTTATTGGGCAGGAATCATGTCCTGGTGAGTCATTATCTGCTCCGGCAGTTTTGGTCAGGTTTTTCCTTCTCCTGCATTAGCAGTGGCGTGACCATCCCTGTGGCCCCTGAAGGGCCTGTCAGATGTGCTCATTACCAACACACCTACAGCCACCTATACCTCCTCCTTCATGCCATCTGCCTCTCCATTGCCTGTTTTTTCATATTTGTCCTTAATTTAACCTTTATTCAGGCAGAAAGCACTTTAAATAAATATAACATGGGAATTAAAGTCTCTTAACCCTTTTATTAGCCTATGTTGTGGTTCAATTTGAGTTCAGAAATACTGGTTAGCCTATGAGGTTTTTCTTGACATTTTTCCTGTTCATGATACATACAGCATACAGCATGAACATGCCTGTAAATGATTGTAGAATGTGCATATGAAATAATGAAATTGTTTGCGTGGCAATCTGACCCATATATTTCATGATTTATGCAGCTGCACAGACCTGTATTTTACTATCTGAGGGTATTTGCAGCTACGTTTTTGCATTAGAAAGATTTTTTAACCTTAACCTTAAACAAAAAATTATTTTTACACAGTTTTGAAGGTATACATTTTTTAATAGTTAATGCATGTTAAAGTCACTGAGAACTACATTTATGCATTTAGCAGACGCTTTTTATGCATTTAGCAGAACTGAACTCATGATCTTGGCGTTGCGAGCGCCATGCATTGTGCAATGCACACAGTTTAATTTGCTTCTGTATTGGATATTGTTCTTTTAAGTTTAAGCACAATATACTGTTTAAGCTGCTAAAAGATCCAATTCACCTCACCTCATCATTATCTTCATCCAAATTTAACACCAATACTGTTTATAATACAAGGGCCAGATTAAGTAACAGCTTGCTCCAGCTCAAACCCTCTTTTGGCATTAAAAACTACTGTTAGGATTTACTAAAGACATGCAGTGATACATTACGCTGAGAAGGCATGGCAGACAGTACAATAAGCCATGCTGGGAGTCCTGGGACCAACAAGGAGCAATTAATGACATTATAAAATAATTTTTAAAATTTAAAAATAAAAATAAATCATAAATATAGTAACTAGTAATAGGATTGAATAGTTTACCACTTTTGACCAATATGTGGTGCTGTGACCAAATGGATGTGGTGTGGTCAGAGTGAGGTGACAGTTTGACAACATTTGGTGTCAATATGCCAAAGCAATGCAGAAATACAGCCTCAAAAGTAATTTTGCCATCAGCCCATAACATTTTTGATGCAGTATACGAAAAATGTCCATTGACACAAAAATCCATAACTTTTATGGTGCCAGCATGGTCTGAAGATGATCTGAGTTCAGTTCGGTGAACATCAGACAAACTGTTTAAGAAGAATTTGAAAAAGTAGGTTTTTTAAAGAAAATCAAAATGGAGGTCAGGAAGTTTGGCCGACTATGGCAAAATTGATATCCATGTTCTAGGAATGACCCAATGAATATTTTAAGACAAGTTTCATTACAATAGGCAAATTTAATCAAAAGGTATTAGAATTTTGGACATTTAATAATAACTTTTGACCACAAGGTGTTGCAGACACTTTTTTTTTTTTTGAAAGGTGTGGTAAGTGATATCTGGAAACCGTTGTTCATATTTCAAATCACCAAAACAAACACGCCCCTACCCCCAAAAGGGTCTCGCCCCTATTTTGATAGCTCCGCCCCACACATACGTAACCCAGGCAACGACTACGGCAGAATGTGTGTAACTAATACAGGTCGAATATTCAATGGAAAAGTCACCCCTTCATCCCAAAAACACAAACCGTTCTTGTGAACAACTCGATAGTAAACGAACACGATAGTCCAACTAACGACATATTACAATTATGACCAGATTAGAGTTACAGCGATCACAAAACACAAACCGTTCTCATGAACAACTCGATAGAACACGAGCCGACAGTCCAGCTAACGACATATTACAATTATGACCAGATTAGAGTTATAGCGATCACAAAATAAAAACAGTTCTCATGAGTCCTTTTTCTAAAACAGTTTTGAAATAACACTTACCCCACCTTTAAGGGTATGACATAATTAAAAATAGCCAACGTCTAAAATGTTAGATATGGGAAAACTGAATATCGCTTTACTCGGCATGTTGCATCAAATCTAAAGAGACCAGTTTTACCAAAACGGTTCAGACGTTTTTTTTTATATTTCATGTCTCCAGACCACTAGGTGGCACTGTGCCGAAACTATACGGGTACCCTTAGGTCATGAACGTCACAACAGGCGCCAAGTTTGGTCAGAATGGAAAAAGCGTTGCGGAGATACAGCCTCATGTTCATTTTGGTGTGCTATTCATTTAATTCATTTGCAAGTTATTTGAGAACGGTTTGATAAATCAACATGAATTCCATAACTTTTTGTCAGCATTGTCTGAAGATAATCTGGTTCAACTTTCATGAAAATCAGACCAGGCTCGGAGGAGATAGAAAAAAGGTAGGTATGTAATAGCGATGGTGCCAAATTTGCTATGGTGACAGTTCAGCCTGTCCTCTATATGTGCGCAACATTTCATAACACTCCCACAGGCGGTTCTGTGTGGAAGAAGAAGAATAATAAGAATGCCAATGGATACAATAGGTGCCTACGGTGCTTGACCCCTAAATAGTTTATTAAAAATAATAGTTTATTATCTTGTCTTAGTGTTTTTCCTACAATGATGGTCCAATGTTGTGAATCACGAGCCCTCACTACTGTGTCCTCAACCCCAGATTGCCCTGAAGGGATTATCCTTATAATAAGTTCACCAATTCCACTGGCCCTGGTTTTGTGGCAGTAAATAAGGGCTGTGAGAACGACAGGAAGAGCTAACCAGCAGAATAAGAGCGCATACTGACTCTGTGCTTAAAGCGGTTGGGCTCGCTTCCTTCTTTACGGCTCAGGTCGATGAAGAAATGCGTCACTCGGGACATGTCCTCCCCCATTTCCCAGGTGATCCGGAACGAGTCACAGCTCACCTCGCTGATTTGAATATTATGGGGTGTGGAGAGGAGCTCCGCCTCAGCCATCACCTGCGGTAAAAGAAATGACAAACTGTCAAACAATGGGAAAATTCTTGAAAAAAAATCAATCAACTACCTTCAGATGAAATTTAATTAACCTGTCACAGTTGAATAACACTGATAACACTCCCCTTACACAAATGAATTCAGTATGATTTTAATTAATTATTAATCTATACTAAGCATTGTAATCTTTAAATATTTGCTAGGTTAACACAGTAAGCTCATTTAAATGTGTCCTGTCTCTTTAGACATGTCATTATGGTGCCTTACAAGCTAATCTGAAACCTTTTCCTTAGGATGTAATTTATTTGATCACAATTCCAGTTAAAGCTGACATATTATGAAATATGATTCCAATTTAAAATAACTGCTTTCAATGTGAATATCAAGTAAATTACAATTTACTCCTGTGATCAAAGCTGAATTTTCAGCAACATTACTGCAGTCTTCAGGGTCACATGATCCTTCAGAAATCATCCTCATATGATGATTTGAAGCTCAAGAAACATTTATTTATCAGTCATATTCTGTAAATGTTTTAGGGTACATTTACACGTCAATAAAATTAACGTTTTTGTAGTTTACATGGAGATGATAAAGGTATTGTTTTCAAAAATGTACACTTTGAAACCATAGACTGTAAAAAAAAATATGGGCGTAGTGTCCGTGACATCACCCATAGGTTTCTGAAGAGTATAAGGTCTCTGCGGAACAAAAGTGGGCGCGTTTCTAGATTTGTGGGTGTTTTTAAACTGATATATAAATCTCGTAATGAAAATGATCACCCGACCCCACCCTTAAACCCACACTGTGACGTGGGCAAATCAGGTAACACCGTGGAAAACGTTTATTTATGGCCACGCCCACTAATCTGGTAACTTCTATTACTGATGCTGCATTCCAGGCAACTCGTAATCTGTGTTTTTTCAATCTTCTACCCGTAAAAGTGTACTGGAACGGCAGTCAAACTCGTGACTTCCCACCCTTGAAAGCCTGCAACACAACAATGGCATCTCCTACAGATGCAGTGTTTATGGAAGTCATATGCAGTATTTTACAAATAATGTAAAACAAAAGGTATAACAGCTTCTCTTGCCTTATGCACCGTTTATCTCCCCCTCAAATAAGCAAGGAGTAAGACCTGTGGCGATTGAAATGATTGTAAATGAGCATAATTGTGGAATGAGCAATTGTGGAAGCTAGATGTAAACAAAGCATGACGGACCATACGGGGCTTTACATCTAGCTTTCACAATTCCTTGCACTCAGGCAGTTTGGCGTGACTTTGTCTGGATCGCAGCATAACCTGCAGAGACCTAAACTTGTTTTTGAAGCCTAAAGTTGGCCGTTGCCATCTTGGCAGCGTGTCATGCCTGGATGACAGAAAATGGGCAAAGAGGCGGGATGTGGGCGGAGCTGAGGTGACGAGATGACTAGACAGCAGATAAATGGTTATCCACCTGTCACTCAAAGTGGCCACACCCTTCATTATGCAGAAATTTAAGGCTTAATATAATTTAAACGGATAAGTTATAAAAAAATTCACCCCCCTCACAGTTGTCATGAAGGGTAAAATTAGCCGTATAGACCAAAACTACAATTTGTTCCAGGCTGTAAACATGTTTTATTCTGCTGTAAAGTTGGACATTTTAACATGGGGCTCAATGAGATTCTGCTCCTTCTGGAGCCTGTCTCTAGTGGTTTAAGTCACTTCTCTGTTGGCAAACTGGGAGAGGTTGCCGCTCGTTTGACACTTGTTTTCACAAGTTTGTTTTTTAGGCACCATAAAGCCATTGTCATGTAATGAAAGGAAAAAAACGCATAAAATGTTTTTAATATTTAGTTGAAAACGGTTTTGCGTAAAACAGCCCATTTGCAAACAATGACTGCTTAAAGCTGTTATTGATGCTTGCAGCGTAGTATTTCAATTGTAAATTGTCCATCTTGTTATCAGGATTTCACATTAAAACACTTTTCACTTTTATAATCATGTAAGCCATTCTCCCTATTTTTTCTGAAAACATAATTATATCCCTAAATTCAATATTTCAAAAAATCTAACATTTTGGCTGAGTGAGATTGGACTGTTTTGTTGTTGTCGAAGTATCTGAAGCTCATCTAAAGGATCTGCCCTCTTCTGGAGGGGGGGGGGGGGCAGTAGCTCATTTGCATTTAAAGGGACACGCACATAA